>NC_057744.1:2918346-2919362 GCF_004010195.1 Chiloscyllium plagiosum | reverse complement strand
TCATGTCCCCTTTTTGCCCTCCTGATTTCCCTCTTAAGTATACTCCTACTTCCTTTATTCTCTTCTAAGGATTCACTCGATCTATCCTGTCTATACCTGACATATGCTTCCTTCTTTTTCTTAACCAAACCCTCAATTTCTTTAGTCATCCAGCATTCCCTATATCTGCCAGCCTTCCCTTTCATCCTGACAGGAATATACTTTCTCTGGATTCTTGTTATCTCATTTCTGAAGGCTTCCCATTTTCCAACAAACATCTGCCTCCAGTCAGCTTTCGAAAGTTCTTGCCTATTACCGTCAAAATTGGCCTTTCTCCAATTTAGAACTTCAACTTTTAGATCTGGTCTATCCTTTTCCATCACTATTTTAAAACGAATAGAATTATGGTTGCTGGGCCCAAAGTGCTCCCCCACTGACACCTCAGTCACCTGCCTTGCCTTATTTCCCAAGAGTAGGTCAAGTTTTGCACCTTCTCTAGTAGGTACATCCACATACTGAATCAGAAAATTGTCTTGTGCACACTTAACAAATTCCTCTCCATTTAAACCTTAAACTCTATGGCTGCCCCAGTCAATGTTTGGAAAGTTAAAATCCCCTACCATAACTACCCTATTATTCTTACAGATAGCTGAGATCTCCTTACAAGTTTATTTCTCAATTTCCCTCTGACTATTGGGAGGTCTATAATACAGTCCCAATTAGGTGATCATCCCTTTCTTATTTCTCAGTTCCACCCAGATAACTTCCCTGGATGTATTTCCGGGAATATCTTCCCTCAGCACAGCTGTAATGCTATCCCTTATCAAAAATGCCACTTCCCCTCCTCTCTTGCCTCCCTTTCTATTCTATGTAGCATTTGTATCCTGAAACATTAAGCTGCCAGTCCTGCCCATCTCTAAGCCATGTTTCCGTAATTGCTATGATATCCCAGTCCCATGTTCCTAACCACGCCCTGAGTTCATCTGCCTTCCCTGTTAGGCCCCTTGCATTGAAATAAATGCAGTTTAATTTATTAG
>NC_057744.1:2836809-2915755 GCF_004010195.1 Chiloscyllium plagiosum | reverse complement strand
GCTCCGAAAGCTAGTGTGCTTCCAATTAAACCTGTTGGACTATAACCTGGTGTTGTGTGATTTTTAACTTTGTACACCCTAGTCCAACACTGGCATCTCCGAATCATCACATCTGACAAGAAGTACATATCACTGCAAAGGCCATTTTTGTTCCTTCACAATCTACAGACCCAGAAAATGACACTGTCTTATTCCTCTACAAACACTGCCCCAGGTTAAATTAATAGCTATGGCTTATATTTTAAGTTTAATCAAGAAAGAATCCACTGTACCCACTACTGCAGCCTCTCTATTGGACAGACTTAAAACAACAATTAACTTATCTGACTCTGTGCTGTGAACTTCGCCCAACAGTTCCTCCAAGATTAGTTGTGACTTTCACTGTTTGTTAATTTTCCCAGCTGCACTCCGATGTCCAGCAATGCACAAATTCAAACAGCAAAGGCGGTAACTGTGCAGATTTTTTCTCTCTCTCTCTCTCTCTCTCTCTCTCTCTCTCTCACTCTCTCCTGCACTGTCCTCACCATGTGCTTCATTTGTCTGCTCTTCTCCCTTTTAAACTGCTGTTGTTTTGACTTTTTTTTCCCCAAAGTTCCAAAACAATGCACAGCATATAAGACGGTAATTGCTGCTCGTGGAATTCGAGGAAATCACCTCCAACACCTAAAATACCTCAAAAAAAGGGAGTAGCTCTTACAGCCAGAAATTTTTCCCGTCCTCCATCTATTGCTGTGGCTTTCTCATGTAGAATTTCCAGCTCATTGACCCATTTTTTGTTCCCAGTCGGATGTACAGAAACTTTCAAAATAACCTTGATACACTAATTTTGCATTGAAATAAATGGTCACTCTTCTATCTTTGCATTTGTGCTTATCATTCCATAATAATTACAAAGTAGGCCAGTAAATTGGTCACATGCATAGATGGTCCCAGTGATATTAATTACAGCAGCAAGCGTCCATTGGCAAAATTGGATCCATGCTTGCATGACCAGCATTGCTACATTCCCTAAGTAATAACATCACACTTATTGCGCGTGCACCAATGGTACTGCTGAGGCCAATGTTTCGGGAGCAGTGGCTGTTCAGCCTGGTGACTCCAGTAACCATTCTTCCACTAAACACCAGAAACCTAGCTAAATACACTAACCTTCTGGTTGGAGGACAGGTTCATCAGTTGCTTGACACTGCCAGATAGGGTTCCTGTGCCAGCATCTTCCTTGTAACATCTGTAAGTGGCATTCCCATGAAGTTCAGCTTAATTATTATTGAATGACCTTGTTTCAATATACAATAAAGCTCATTTGCATACCATTTTTCTGAGCCCTGCGCTTTGCTTTAGACTTGGCAAAAAAGGAAGATTCTTGCTTGAGCAATTTGCATTTAAATACCATCTTTGATGCAGTCAGATAACCCATGGCATTTTATTGAAGTGATTTACCAAACAAAATTTGACACCAAACCATGCAAAGTGATGTTATGACAGAGCGATCCTGTAGCAGAATGAAACTGGATATTGTTTCAGTAAGACCTATTATTCAGTTAGGATCGCCTCATGTGAATAATTTCTTCCTCCCTTAAGTTGTGTTGCTTTACCTCTAGGCTCAGGAAACAGGCAGGGGTCTCCTTCCAGGTCTCAACTCACTGCTTAACATGAGTCTAATGAGCGCACTGCAGGAGAGCATTTTTAAATTTCATTAGAATCTTTTTTGATTAGGGTTTCAGATGCTGAAATATAAAGCTAACCTGCACTGCACCTCTGTCATTTTAACCTTCCTTTCTGCTATTGCCATAAATCACAGCCAGTGCAGATGAGGAAAACATATTTGATTAAATGGTAATGTGATCTGGCTCACCATCTTGTAAATAACTGGAGACTTTGTTGCAGTTAGCAGAAGCTAAAAACATGTGGACCTGACTTGTCCTCTGGCGCCCATGGTTTCTGTGCTTCATGTGAGAGACTGGCAGTGATCCCAGGGAAACTGCATTACTGCTGCTTTAGACTTTAGACAGACTCGAACCCCAGATTTACTTCCCTGTCTGCAAGGGATTGTGTCTCCCCCTGCTGTTATTTGATGACTTGATTTAGAGGATGTTGTATGGTGGAAGTGTTGCTGATCTGTCCATTTGATCCACAGAGTCCCATCTGTTTTCATTGGAAGTGTGTAGACTTGTGGTTACTCCAGTAAGTAATCTAGGTTAAAAGTCCTCTCATTTTGCATATTTACTGAAATTTGAATGTCATAGAAAACTAAAAGTACACAATGCTGCCAAGTCATTATGAACAAAGACAATGGAAGGGGACAATCATTGTTTTTCCTTTTTTTAAAGCTGCGTTGCAAGTAGCTTTCCTTTGTTGTTGCTAAACGACATTTGTTCTTAGCTATAGAAAATGTTAGTGCAGCTCGGTTTAGTTTTGTAATATATTGTGAGGCAAATAATTTTATCTGTTCTGATACTTCCTCCATAGCCTGATGTTTTGGACAGATTGGGGTGATAGTGCACCAGGCATTTACAGAAGTGGCATGGATGCATCTAATGTCACTCGAATCATCACGACTGGCATTAAATGGCCTAATGGCATTACAGTGGATGGCACCTGGATCTACTGGACTGAAGCCTATGTTGACCGAATTGAACGAGCAGATTTCAATGGTCATCAGAGATCTGTCGTGATACAAAACCTTCCCCATCCATATGCTATTAGTGTTTTTAAGGTATGTGATTTACGATTCTGGGCCTATCATTGTCACTTGCAAACCAGATTGACAAAGTTTGTATTTTTTATAAATTTTAGGCCCAATAAAAAGTATTTTGAATGTATATAAGCCTGATCTTGATTTAGCATACTTACTAACGCACTCTCGGTTATTCAAAATATGATATCAAATCATGGAATTGCATCTTTTGAGAAACATGTTGCTTTTGCCGGAAGGTACCGGTATTCATATGCAGGGACCTATCCTCTGCAGCAGAAAGGATGTTCAGGCATTGTTCTATTTTTCAAAATTTAAATAAAAGCTTGGGACAACAGCTCCTTGATGCGTTCTTCATGACAAACAACAATCAGTGAACTTTCCTAATGCATTGTTACTCCCTTTAAAATTTGGCTTTCTTGTGTCTATCTGAACGCAAGACGAAAAGCAATACAAGTAGAGTTAGTCCTTTGTAATTCTGTTTAGCAGTCTTTTTAACTTCCGTTAGTTGTCACAGACAAGTAAATCTATTTTGATGAAGACTGTTTTACAGAAATGAAACATCTAAGCATTTGCTGTCCAACTGCCATTAATTGTTTAAGCCTGATACATCAGTAATTATAGAACAGCAATGAAAGCTTTGAATTTCATTTTAAAAATTTAAATGGTTAGGTGTGGTAAATATTAATTTTATATTTGCCTAATTAGCTCCTGGTTTGCCCCAATTTCTATTCTTGAGATCTGCGCAGGTTTAGCTTCATAAGTATCAGAATTTTCAGAACAGTTTTTTGAGATTCCCTCGTGCATTACTTTTAAGTAAATAAACTCACCTGATATATAGGCGCATTGCTGATGGAATTTTGCATTGCAGGAGCTGGCATCTTGTTTCACTCACTCATGGGATATGGATGTCACTGGTGAGACCAGTATTTATTGCCCTTTAGGAGGCAGTGATGAAGCATCACTGAACTGCTGCTTTCCCTGTTGTGTTGTTACTTTAATGTACTTTTAGAGGAGTTTCAGGATTTTGATTCACTGATTGGAGCGATTGATTGGACTGGGTTCCAATCAGTAGGACAGAGTACTCCCAGTGTGCCAAATAGATTAGATTCCCTACAGTGTGAAAACAGGCCCGTCAGCCCAACAAGTCCACACCGACCCTCCGAAGAGTAACCCAACCAGACCCATTCCCCTACATTTACTCCTGACTAATGTACCTAACACTATGGTAGAAGATACCATACTGGGCAATTTAGCATGGCTAATTCACCTGACATGCACATCTTTGGATTGTGGGAGGAAACCGGAGCACCTAGAGAAAACGCATGCAGACATGGGGAGAAAGTGCAAACTCCACACAGACAGTCGCCCAAGGCTGGAAATGAGCCCGGGTCCCTTGTGCTGTGAGGCAGCAGTGCTAACCACTGAGCCACTGTGCCGCCCTTCCTTGTTCAACCAATGTCTACACATATTCATTCCATTTTACTGTTTACATAACCCTGTTTTACACATTTCAATCCCCTATTCCACAATGTCTATCAGTAATTCAGAAATGATTCACAAATATAAAGTGTACTTTGTGATGTTCTGAGACTGAAACCATGCTCAAATAAATGCATGTTCTTCTGTTAAGAATGAATGGCATGCTCCTGCTAATGTGAGACTAAGAAAATAATTTTTCTGTTTTCAGAATCAGATCTACTGGGATGATTGGTCAGAAATGAGCATCTTTAGAGCAAATAAGCATGATGGCTCAGATGTGGAACCCCTGGTTACTGGTTTAACTGGAGTCATGGATATGAAGGTTTTCTACAAAGACAAGACAACAGGTAGCAGCCGTTGCATTGTTTCTGGTCTGTACAATTGGATTGTTATGTATATTGTTGCTTTCCAGTAGAATCTGAATTTAGGCCAAGAATTTTTTGTCAATACAAAAATTAGCTGGCTGGAAGAAATCATAAGCTGAGCAAATTATCAGTGGATCATTTAATGTCCATGGACTGAAATGACATGGTTTTTTTTTGAGGTGAATAGTGGATTAGCCAAAAAAGTTACATGCTTGTTTCTAATAAACTGAAATATTATGCCAAGTGAAGCACCTGACTGTCTGTTGCATTGGCGTAATCTCCAGGCAAATAAATACTCTGCTCTAAGATCTCCCAGGTCACTAAGTAGGGGTAAGGTGTGAGATGAAAGACAAGACTGGAGGTGTAGAAAGGAAGAATATAAGGATAGTTTATAAGGCTGGCTTCCGGAAAACAGTGGATGGCTGTGCTAGACATGGTCACCATGACACTTTGGAATTTTTAACTAATCGTTATTAGCGACTCATTTCATTGTCTTTGCTTTTATTTTTGCTGCTGCTAAATTGTCTGGCATACCTGAATGTTACTACAGAGAAGGAATGTATATTGAAATAAACAAATTACGTGTGCACAAGGAGAGAAAAGATTGATGAATATTAAATTGGCACCCATCATTAATAGTTCATAAAAGTGCTATGCGGTTTTTACTAACCACTTGTATTTATTTTAAAGGGGAGAATGCATGTCTGGAGAAGACCTGCAGCTTGCTTTGTCTTCCCAAACCCTTTGGTAAGAGATGTGTTTGCCCTGAGGGAGTGAAGAGTACAGTTTTGCCATCTGGAGACATTCATTGTGAGTGCCCGCGTGGCTACTTACTAACAAATAACATCTGTGTGAAACAAGGTGAGAACTTATTGTGTGGTTAGCAATCTGACAATGTTTCTTGACTACTAGACCACATGGACTGTTTGTTTTCAGTTCAAAAGAAGACTTATAATTGGATTCACATTAGACTCAATGTTAACTCTATATTTCTCATTCCACTGACAGTACCAGACCTACTGAATTTCTTTAGAAGTTTTGTTTTATTCCTGCCTGACCTTAGTTGGTGTTTCCAGCATTTTCTGCTCTTATGAAGATTTGGATTGAATTTCAATGGATGATGTATTTGAACAAACGGCTTAATTATGTCACTCATCTATTTACTTTCACTGTTCACATGCAGACAATGGATAAAAATTTGACACTTGTGTAACATTTAGGGGAGGTAGTGGTATAGGATAATGTCACGGGACTAGCAATCCAGAGACCCAGGCTAATGATCAGGGGTCCAAAGTTCAAATCCTAGTGTGGCAGATGGTGAGATTTGAATTCAATTTTTAAAAAATCTGGAATTAAAAGCTAGCCTAATGGTGAACACGTGACCACTATCAATTGTTGTTAAAACTGCTCTGTTTCACTAATATCCTTTTTTATGGAAGGAAATCTGCTGTCTTTACCTGACCTGACGTCCATGTGACTCCAAACCCACAGCAATGTCATTGACTCTTAATTGCCTTCTGAAATGGTCTAGCGAATCAATCAGTTCAAGGATATTTAGGGATGGGAAACAAAAGCTGCGTTATCAGTGACACCAACATCCCTTACAAGAATTCTTAAAAATATACTTTTTGAATTATTCTGTCACTATCACCAAGAAGCAACAAATGTGAGGATTTAGTTATACTTTAATTAGCAATCTCAGATCAGTAGTTACAGTATCAGTTAGGAGCAGGCAATGTCTTGCATATGTTGTTAAGCTCTAATTTGCACTGTGATTGTGGAGGGAGAGGCATGTGGACAGATTTTAACTCACTGAGGTCATAGTTCAGGTGGTTTTTGTTTAATGTTTGATAAGTCATTAGAAAGCCTGATTTAAAGATGGCAGCGGAGCTAGTCTTTAAGTTATGTCAGTACAAAGTACTGTGAAGTGACCTGGCTAAAGAATCTATTTTCCTTTATCCTGTCATTTTTGCTTCTGTGCCAATTGGAAGTCACAGAACAGCAATGCAGATACGAACACACAAGTGCATCTTTAAAGTATAGAATCCTATTACACTGAAGCATCTCTAGTCTGGAATGTGTGAGACGAAGTAATTTCTGAAACTTGAAATTTTCTGAATTGAAAAGTGTGGAGCTGGAAAAGCTCAGCTGGTCAGGCAGCATCCGAGGAGCAGGAGAGTTGATGTTTCGAGCATAAGCTCTTCATCAGGAAATGTTGATTCTCCTGCTCCTTAGATGCTGCCTGACCGGCTGTGCTTTTCCAGCACCACACCTTTTGACTCTGATGTCCAGGATCTGCAGTCCTCACTTTGTCTTAATTTTCTGAATTGTACAATGATGTTCAAATACCTAACCACAGGTGTATGAATTGGGAAATTATAAATGTTTACTTACCTGAAAGTGAAGTACTGCTTTATTATATTTTTGCAAATAAAACTTGTTTTTGAGGCTCAATGGTTAGCACTGCTGCCTCACAGCACCAGGGTCCCAGGTTCAGTTCCAGCCTCGGGTGACTGTGGAGTCTGCACATCTCCCTGTGTCTGCGTGGGTTTCCTCCGGGTGCTCCGGTTTCCTCCCACAGTCCAAAGATGTGCAGGTCAGGTGAATTGGCCATGCTAAATTGCCCATAGTTTTAGGTGCATTAGTCAGAGGGGAATGGGTCTGGGTGGGTTACTCTTCAGAGGGTCAGTGTGGACTTGTTGGGCTGAAGGGCCTGTTTCCACACTGTAGGGAATCTAATCTAGTTGTCCAAACATGTAACTTCACATTGCTGCTCCCATACTACTATATTAAAATAATCCTAGGTCAGTTAAGATCTACTCAAACAATTTCTGAGCAAGAGTTTCAGACCAGAGAAGTTACAATATATTAAACTCCAAGCTCACCTTTACTGCACAGTTGCAATGTTAGTTTAAGGTAAAGCTGCTTGCTGCCATTATTAAAGTTGTAAAAAGCCAAAACAACTGCGGATGCTGTAAATCGGAAACAAAATCAGAAATTGCTGGAAAAGCTCAGCAGGTCTGGCAGCATCTGTGGAGAGAAATCAGAGTTAATGTTTTGGGTTGAGTCACCCTTCTCAGGAACTCAACCCAAAACATTGACTCTGATTTCTCTCCACAGATGCTGTCAGACCTGCTGAGCCTTTATAGCAATTTCTGTTTCTACTACTGCAGTTGTACTGTAGATAGTGAGATAACTAATGTTTGTTGAGAAGAAGGAACCTATTTTTTTTTTAAAATGATTCATCATCTTGAAGGTGTAAAGATGTGGACGATGCAGCAAACTGGACTGATGGAATATCTTTTCTTACTCGCTGGCTGGCTGTTTCTTCCTTCCCTTGCATGCACTACCCTTGTTTGTTCCATGCTGCCATTCCCATTCCTCCTCCTACTCACTCCAACATAGTTGAACAGCAAGAGTGTTTTGCAGAGAGAATTGTTTATTATTCAATGCTATCACCAGTCTTGTTAGCAGCTTGAAATTACCTGATATCTATATTCCCTCTGCCTTCCTGAGAACATTAGAACTTCTGCTTCAACCTACAACTGTTCAACTGTTTCTTAAACATGTGTTTATTTTATTACAGAACATACTTGTCTGCCTAACCAGTACAGGTGCTCCAATGGAAAATGTATCAGCAGCATTTGGAAATGTGATAACGATAATGACTGTGGTGACTATAGTGATGAAAGAAATTGCCGTAAGTACTGTTTGAATTTCATGACCATGCCAAGTGTTGTGCAGTTATCTCTGTGGGATAATGCTACAATACCACATTTCATAAGACTTCACTGTGATGTTTGTTAGATGTGGGATTTATTGAAATATCTCATCTGTTTAATTTTTAAGGTTATCCTTCCTCTCATTTAGGATTAATCTTTACTTTGAACATGACTCCTGTTGTCAAGCAAGTTTATTTTTAACTATTACATTTGGTTATCTTGCTGGATTTTGTCTGCTTACTGATACAGGATGTGCTATTTTGTAGTTTATTACTTACAGAATGCATTTTTAGTAAGCATGAGTGTTTTCCCCTCTTCTTTCTTCATAGCAACGGCTGCTTGTGATCCTGACTCTCAGTTTAAATGTCGGTCATCAGGGATGTGCATTCCGATTTCATACAGATGTGATCGTGAAGATGACTGTGGAGATGATAGTGATGAGGAACAGTGCTGTAAGTGACTTAAAGAGCCTTAGCCTACTTTTACCTAATTGGCTGTAGCAATGACTGCATCCAGTCACTTCACTTTGGTACCTTTTAATAGTATCCCAAGTAAACTGAAAGTGTATACCACTTAATTATTTCCCTGAGCTTGTTCAAGTGATTGGTTAATCACTTGCCATTTCATCTCTAGGAGAGTCAAACCCAGACTTTTGCGGAACTAACTGGAGGGAATTTGCACTAATTGAATGAATTTATTTTCCCTTCCATTGCACTCCCATTCCACCTTGGCCTCCATTGCAATCTGCTTAGATACCTGTGACTCAAATTGGTAAAGCCTTTCCATTATCAATTCAATATGTGTACAGGTTGTTTTGCTATAATGCACGTTTTATTAATGTAAATTTGCTGTAACGCAATTGATGAATCGGGGCATTGTTTCTAAAGTGCAAATTTTTAAAACGAGTGTTGACTGTAATATGATTACAGCACCAACACTTTAAGCACTGTTTCTTGTTATCAAGGTGTAAAAGTGTACTGTACCTTTGAGAGTGAAGGACTCAGCAAGCATGCTGAGAGCTGGAGAATTACTATGTAACATTTGGTCCAGCAGCTAGCACTGGGTGAGTTGCTATGAGACAAAAAAAACCAATATCAAATTCAGCCAATCATGCCCCAAATACCAACCTCCAATGAAGTTTGAATTTAATATATTGACAATATTTTAAAAATTGAAATAATCCGATGCTTTGGGTATAAGACTGGGAAAAGTTGAACAGTTGAGGGGAGAACTGCCAAGCAACTAGCATATACAGGACTGCCCGAAACACAGCTCTCTCAAAGGTACCTTTACCTATCAATGATCTGTGAAACAAAAATCCCTAAGAAGAAGAAAATCTACAGAGGAAGATACAAATGGAAGATTCGACAGCTGGCTGGTTTTTAAACATGAATTTTTGGTAAATCATACTCGGCGGGGTGGTTATCCGGATAGTATTATAGAAGGGGAAAGTAAAAGATAGGTTAGAGGAAAGAGTTGTAAATAGTTATTCATTAATTATTCTCTTTTGCACTTTAAGAAATAAAGTTGTTAATTTTTACTTTAAATAGTTCTTGGTCTCCCGAATTTTCATAGATTACTGCACGGGGTAAATTTTTTGTGTCGCTAATTTAAATTAAGCAGGAGGGTTTACCTGTGTCGTAACATTCTAAAGCTCAATTTTTCTATAATGCGGGGCTGCATAAGAATATAACCATTGTGTTATAGAAGAACTACCTGTATCTAAAACTAGATGGCTATTGTGTTCATACAGTTGGACTGATATTATTATCCCAATCCAAGTCAGTAAAATTTGGGTAACTAATACAAAGGTTTTATGGAGATATTAGAGTGCTCAACTATGTTTTTTTTTGACCCTCATGATTGGCCATTAACTATCTGGATTTTTGTGTTTCCGGATCTGAAAGGCAACTAATCCTTTTGTAGCATACAATAGAGAAGCATACTCTTATTTGATCTGCAATCCAAATTTTTAGGATATTAAACCTGGCTAACTCATGAAAGCACCTTTTTTTGTAAGAAGCTATTTTTGGTAATATCCATGGACTGTTTTATTCTAATTTGGAAATGTGCTTCCACTTCCACCTTCTTACATGAAGTACATTTTTAGTTTCTGGTTAGGTAGAAGTGGGCCCTTGCTGCAAAGAATTTGTTGCTTTGAACAGAATTAATTCTTTAGAAACATGACTCTCAAAGCTTCTATTGATTGATTTTCATGGAAGTATTCTCCGAAGCAGTTAGTTATTGGCAATCAATAGACTGTCTGCGTACGCATAAATTACAGTCCAAAATATGCTAAGGAATTACATTAGACTGTAAATTCATTTTAGGTAAAATATTCTTACTATAAAGGAATTGAGATTACCTGCACACTAAAATGTTTCTTGTCAAGTCACATTGTGACATCTGAACTCTTGTTTTCAAAGGTCAATCCATTTTATGCAAACATATCAAATGTATTGTTTGCGCGTAAATCTTATCTAACTATTGGCATTGTAATTCTTCTTCTTTGAAACCCTCCAGCTTTGAACAGCTGTAAGACTGGTGAGTTTACTTGTGCTACTGGCATGTGTATACGCTTATCTTGGAGATGTGATGGGGACAATGACTGTCGAGATTGGTCAGATGAACTGAACTGCACCTGTAAGTAATCATTCATTTATTTTTGTGAACCTCACTGGGATTTAATTTGTTCTTCATTGTTTCTTGGATTTTTTTTTCTCTAGAAGATGTGATGTCTCACTTCTGATAAATATTAAGCTGAATGAAAAATTCTAAAGATGAGCAAAGTACCAGAGTTCATTGTCAGTGCATTTGGTTATACAGTTGGTCAGTGCTATGTGTTTGTAAAACTTTCCAAAATGAACAGGAGAGTCTTGTTTCAGTACTATGTTTTAATGCTATAATTTAAAATAAATAAACTAAAATTGATGGTTTTAACTTTTGAACAAGTTAGTAAGTATGCAGATGACACCAAAATTGGAGGTATAGTGGACAGCGAAGAGGGTTACCTCAGATTACAACAGGATCTTGAACAGATGGGCCAATGGGCTGAGAAGTGGTAGATGGAGTTTAATTCAGATAAATGTGAGGTGCTGCATTTTGGGAAAGCAAATCTTAGCAGGACTTATACACTTAATGGTAAGGTACTCGGGAGTGTTGCTGAACAAAGAGACCTTGGAGTGTAGGTTCATAGCTCCTTGAAAGTGGAGTCGCAGGTAGATAGGATAGTGAAGAAGGCGTTTGGTATGCTTGCTTTTATTGGTTAGAGTATTGAGTACAGGAGTTGGGAGGTCATGTTGCGGCTGTACAGGACATTGGTTAGGCCAATGTTGGAATGTTGCGTGCAGTTCTGGTCTCCTTCCTATCGGAAAGATATTGTGAAACTTGAAAGGGTTCAGAAAAAATTTACAAGGATGTTGCTAAGGTTGGAGGATTTGAGCTATAGGGAGAGGCTGAACAGGCTGGGGCTGTTTTCCCTGGAGCATTGGAGGCTGAGGGGTGAACTTATAGAGGTTTATATAATTATGAGGGGCATGGATAGAGTAAATAGGCAAAGTCTTTTCCCTGGGGTGGGGGAGTCCAGAACTAGAGGGCATAGGTTTAGGGTGAGAGGGGAAAAATATAAAAGAGACCTAAGGGGCAACTTTTTCACACAGAGGGTGGTACAGGTTTGGAATTAGCTGCCAGAGGAAGTGGTGGAGGCTGGTACAATTGCAACATTTAAGAGGCATTTGGATGGGTATATGAGTAGGAAGGGTTTGGAGGGATATGGGCTGGGTACTAGCAGGTAGGGCTAGATTGTGTTGGGATATCTGGTCGGCATGGACGGGTTGGACCAAAGGGTATGTTTCCATGCTGGACATCTCTATGACTCTATGCAGCATTTTGATTGAGTTTCGTGTCAACAGAAGTGCTATAAAAGTCTCAAGAGGAGTGAATTAGCTGAAATATAGTATAGCTGAGTAATTTTATTTTATTGTTCTGGAGTATACAGTCCAGGAACATAGTTTGATAATTTAGTGTTTTGTGGTATTTTCAAAGCAGTTTAATTGATTGGGAGGTGTTGCACGAATGAATATGGTGTTTGAAAAGATGTTAAGTTGGGAATTCTAGTATTTAAAGCCTTTTTATTTTCTGAATTAAAAATAACATTATTAAAGCAAACAATTTTTAAATTTTGTTTATGAATTACTCAAATTAAAATTTTGAAGAATTGCAAGTAGAACATGAAGCTTTAGAAATTCTGCTTTCCAATTCTAAAGAATGATGTTTAACTAAGAAACATCTAACGAGCATGTTGCACAGCAGAGATGCGTTTTACCTCTGGAGGTTGTAATAGCTGGCCTAGGAGAAAGTGAGGACTGCAGATGCTGGAGATCAGAGTCGAAATGTGTGGTACTGCAAAAGCAAAGCAGGTCAGGCAGCATTCAAGGGGCAGGAGAGTCGATGTATCGGGTGTAAACCCTTCATTCCTGATGAAGGGCTTATGCCTGAAATGTCGACTACCCTGCTCCTCGGATGTTGACCTGCTGTGCTTTCCCAGCGGCACATTTTTTGACTATATTGCTGGCCTATCAGAAGAAGCTATAATGCTTCACAATTTATTTTTTTACAGCAAGTAAACATACCTGTGACTCCAGCAACTTTTCATGTCGCAATGGACACTGTATCCCACGTAGGTGGATTTGTGATGGGGATGATGATTGCCGTGATGGATCTGATGAAGATTCAACTCTCTGTGGTAAAAGTTTTAGAGTTGTTTTGCTTGTTCTCTTTATATTTCTCTCTCTCTGTTTTACTTAATACTGCATTCTAAAATGATGTGTATTTGTTTGGCGTAACAGTTGAAGCCAGGTTTTAGTCGAGTTTCCATTATATCATTTAAGCAGCCAGAAGCAATTTTGATGCAACTCCTATGTGGGGAGATATGGTATTGAAATCACGACCTCTGCATTTTTATCTTGTATATCTTGAATGGTGGAGAAATAGAAGAACAGCTAAATGTTTGAGCTATCAAAAGCTCAAACTATTAATTGGGCCACTGTTTTCTATAAAGAAAATTAGCTATCCAATGTTTCTTTGTCTATAATTTTGCATTAATATACCCCCTTTAAAATAATAAAACATCTCAAGGCTCTTCAAAAGTCTTGATTATTGAAACTAAGTATGGTAGCATGCCACATAGATGTTTGGCAACTGACTAAAGATAGATCAAAGAGAGAAAAGTTGAGAAATGTCTCAGAGAAGCAGAGGGAGGTGGATGGAGGGAATTATAGATCTTGAAATTACAGAGAGAATTAAGAGTGTTTGTGGACATGCTGAATTTTCTTAGACTACTGTGAAAATAGAGGTGATGTGCTTTCTTGACCTTCACATCGACATGGATGGACCAGGACAGATTGGTGATCATCACTCTCAGGGCCTTGACGCTCTCAACCATCCGCACCATTGATGCCGACTAATACACATGAGTCTTTTAGCCCTTGATTCACCTACATTTGCTTTTTCTATTGAATACAATTTTATTAGTGCTCAGTTATTTGGGAAGGCAGTGTTACACTTATCTGTATTCTAACAGTACTAATCAATCTGTTCAATGTCTTAAGATGAATGACATGACTGGATTAAGACATGAAATGATTGTATATTATTAATCTATATTAATTATGAGCTCTTCTCATCTTTTCTCATTCTTTGGTGCAGGTAAGACTCCCTGTAATGGATTTAGCTGTGACAATGGTAGCTGTATTGCGATGATCAAGCGTTGCAACGGTGTACCAGATTGTTCAGATGGATCAGATGAGCAAAACTGCAGTGAGTATTTTCCATATTCCTCAGCTGTAATTAAATTTGAATAATTCAGTTTGAAAACTCTACAAAGCAATAAAATTTAGAGCTTGAACATGGTATTTCCCTAAAGCAAAAATCCCTTGCATTTAGCGAACAATTGAGTGTTAACTATTTTGGCTGCATGCATAAGCGATGCCTGAGTTTTTGTGCATGAGCCAAAAGGGCCAGACATCTGCTCAAAGATAATTGAGTGGCATCTCTCTCCATTATTGTAGTTAACAATTATTTTTGACCTGAGTTCTACAAAGTTAAACTATTGTGTATATTTTATTTCCCAGTATGGGTTGATGTAGAAATCTTGTTCCTATATCCTTGGGTCAAAAGGCTTTTTTCCTTTCTTTTGTTTTTAAATAGGTTAAATTCACTCAGTTACTGACTTAAAGCTTAGATAATGCTTGCTGCCCTAAACTGAAAGGGATTTGCAGTTATTTGTGACCCCCATTTTCCCCCTGGGATCAATTGGGATAAATTGTTGAACTTTCTTGTGACTGTTATCTTTAACTTTGGGATATATATTTGCTTGAATGCTGTGGAAATGCGAGTTGCTGTTTTTAATAATTTAAAGATTAAATCTGATGACTTATGGTGTGTTTTATTTGGTTAATTGTCTCCTTCATAGATCCATCGTGTTCTCAGTACATGGATTTTGTCTGCAAGGACAAGCGTCGGTGCCTACACAGCTTCATGGTGTGTGATGGAGCTCCACAATGCGAAGATGGTTCAGATGAAGATCCAAACTATGCACACTGTTGTAGGTTTCCATTTAGCAATACTGTACCATATTAAAGCTATAGCAAAAAAAAATCACCTTCAGAGTGACTTGCTACGAGCATTTCTGCTATACCAGTTGCAGTCAGAGTGAGTCACTTGTTCTTGTGGATTTGGGGGCAAAGTGTGAAAGGTGTGCTTTATGCTACCTGATGCATGTGGTCAAATGCATAATGTACGAACTTGCCACTGACTGGTAAGCTGCTTCATTCAACTATGGTTGGCATCACATCAGAGACTTATTTTAGTTCACATAAGATGTGTGTACCAATCCTTCAGTCTGTTTAGGTGAATAATGAAAACAAGTAACATTTTCACCTTTCTTGCCCAAAAGCATTCCAGGGGACTAGAGACAGTTATAGTGTCGTACTTTCTAACCTGGCTGATATCAGCAAATTCAACACTGCAGGAATCAAATCTAAGACTTCCTAATCTGATATAATATGCCAGTTTATGGGCTTTGCCCAACAAAAAAGTATAAGTCCTAAGTATCTGTGTTCACTTATGAAACTTTCCAGCATCAATTGTGCAGTTTAAAAAGGAGAATAATTGTTTGCCATACAAGACATTTCTGTGCAACTGAATATGGAACAAATATCTGTTTCAAGATTATTTTCACAACGGACTATAATCTATAGCTATGTTTATTGTGCATATGAAAAACATTAAACTCAAACCAAGTACATCCCAGGATAACAAAGGTAGTTGGTAAAATACTGACTGGGCAGTCGGAATTTGGAAGAATACATAGCAAAAAGCAAATTTCAAAAACATAATTTCATTTTCCCATTCTAACTTTTCTTAGGGAAAAATAGTTGAATCGCAACTTTTGACACGAGTGTAACACTCAAGATTTCCCAGCAGGGATGTAGGGCCTGCAACAACCTAGTTTTCTGAAAAGACAGATTTTTAAAAAGGGAAAATTGTAAATCTGAAATGGAAAATGAAATAAAAACAAAACGCTGGAATAATGTTTTTCCATCTGCCTGGGCTTTACCCAGGTGAAAATCCATTACCAAACTTAGTCACCCAGCTAAACATCTGAAAAGTTTCACAGATTTAGCCAGTTGAGGGTGATCTCTTTTTAAATGGGAGCACATCTCCACCTCATTCCAAATCATGACTGCATAGGCTAGTTATATCTGAACCTCAGGGAACTTCTGCCTGTGCAGAAGATGTGAATGTAGGAGATATGGTCAGTAAATTCGTAGTTGAGGCAAAACTTTAATGCTGTGATAAATAGAGATGAGGGGAAAGCCTTAGAGTACTGGATGATGTAGGGGCTTAGCAACGGCTTCTGGAGTTTAAGCCTGGTAAGTGAATTGTGATTATTTGGAATTAACTAGGCAAAAGAGTACATGTGGCTGGGCCCTTGGAAATACAGAGGACCGGGGGACTTGGTGTGCACCTCCCTAGATCCTTAAAGTTGGTAGGACCAGTAGATAAGGTGGTTAAGAAGTCATATGGGATACTTGTCTTTATTAGTCAAAGTATTGAATACAAAACCAAGGAGGTTATGATGGAGCTGTGATTGTAATGTTTATTAGTCTTCAACTGGATTACTGTTTGCAGTTTGGTCACTACACTATAGAAAAGATGTGATTGCACTAGAGAAGGTGCAGAAGGCATTCAACAGAATATTGCCTGGGATGGAGAGATTCAGCAGTAAAGAGAGACTAGATCAGCCAGGATTGTTGTCCATGGAGCGGAGAAGGCAAAGAGGGTGTCTGGTTGGGGATTACAGGGTTCTGTGGAGCAGAGACCGAGCAGATGGGGGAAAGGCCTTTCCCCATGGTTGTGAGGGATCAGTTACCAGAAGGCACAATTTTAAGGTAAGGGATTTGAGGACTTTCTGTCACCCAGAGGGTTGTAGGTATCTGGAACTTGCCTGAAAGGGTGGGAGAGATGGGAAACCCTCCCCATGCATAGAAATTAGAATGAAGTTCACGATGAAAAGTATTGATGCTAAAAGTCTGAATTATAAAAAGGAAATGCTGGAAATACTCCATAGACTAGGGAACATTAGTTTCATGGATGACTTTAACCTGAAATAATATTTCTTTTAAGGAAGATTTACAAAAGCAGAAATTGCTGGCAAAACTCAGCACATCTGATGAAGAGTCATTGGACTCAAAACATAAACACTGCAGATCTGGCAGCACCTGTAGGGAGAAAACAGCAGAATTTTGCCAAGAATTTCTGTTTTTGCTTCAGATCTCCAACATTCGCAGTTCTTTAATGGTAACAAGATTGGTAAAACTTTTGAGGTTTGGCATTTTGTGAAGACTAGAATTTGAGAATGGTAAGTTAAAGGTATATGAGAGTATATAATCGAGAAAGAAAGATCATTCTGGGTTTTTGGAACTAGTGAGGAATCTTCCTAATCTTTCCATCCTGACCTATTTGTTTAAACTTTGATTTAATTAATTAATTTTTAATCATATGAATGGTTTAAATCTATGTAATCAAATTAGTAGTTCTGCAAATCTCAAAGTTCTTTTGGTTAAATTGTTCCTGGTGTGAATCACATAGGAATACTACACTTTGAGCAACCCCCACCCTCCTCTAGCTTATCTCTCCACGCTTCAGCCTCTCTGCCTTTATTCCTGATGAAGGTTTTTGCCTGAAACGTCGATTTCGCTGCTCCTTGGATGCTGCCTGAACTACTATGCTCTTCCAGCACCACTAATCCAGAATCTAGTTTCCAGCATCTGCAGTCATTGTTTTTACCCCACAAAATTAGTGTTAGGATCTGTAACTTGTCAGTGTGATTTTTTTTTTTGACTGTGCCAAACATTTAGATTATTGGGCTTTTTTGTAATCTAGCAGACTGTCATTAATAAATAGTGATATTAACTCTTTACTGTTCATGCTTATATTTACAGCACAGACAGGAGAGTTCAACAGAACTTGTGACCCCTTCAGTTTCAAATGCTTGAATGGGATGTGCATTAGCATGGAATGGAAGTGTGATGGAGTCGATGATTGTGGAGACTATTCAGATGAAGCAAATTGCCGTAAGTGGGGGAGAAAATACTTGCCTAAAATCTGGTCATTTGTGAATATGCTTAAACCGTGCAGTATAGTGGGGACCAGTTCCACCACAGGACACACCAGATGGCCTCCTTCTTTAGAGACCGCAATTTCCCTTCCCATGTGGTTAAAGATGCCCTCCAACGCATCTCGTCCACATCCCGCACCTCCACCCTCAGACCCCACCCCTCCAACCGTAACAAGGACAGAACGCCCCTGGTGCTCACCTTCCACCCTACCAACCTTCGCATAAACCAAATCATCCGCCGACATTTCCGCCACCACCAAAAATACCCCACCACCAGGGATATATTTCCCTCCCCACCCCTTTCCGCCTTCCGCAAAGACCGTTCCCTCCGTGACCACCTGGTCAGATCCATGCCCACCTACAACCCACCCTCCCATCCTGGCACCTTCCCCTGCCACCGCAGGAACTGTAAAACCTGCGCCCTCACCTCTATCCAAGGCCCTAAAGGAGCCTTCCACATCCATCAAAGTTTTACCTGCACATCCACTAATATCATTTATTGTATCTGTTGCTCCCGATGCGGTCTCCTCTACATTGGGGAGACTGGACGCCTCCTAGCAGAGCGCTTTAGGGAACACCTCCGAGACACCCGCACCAATCAACCAAACCGCCCCGTGGCCCAACATTTCAACTCCCCCTCCCACTCCTGCGAGGAGGTTGAGCAATTCATCAACTTCACCAACACATTCCCTCCCCTAGCTTATCTCTCCACGCTTCAGGCTCTCTGCCTTTATTCCTGATGAAGGGCTTTTGCCCGAAACGTTGATTTCGCTGCTCCTTGGATGCTGCCTGAACTGCTGTGCTCTTCCAGCACCACTAATCCAGAATCTGGTTTCCAGCATCTGCAGTCATTGTTTTTACCATAGTGGGTACATTACTGAGGTTGAATTATGTTTTGTAATTTTTTGATTTTCAGCTTAGTGAAATAAATTGTGCTTTTATTAAAATTTTTTGATTGAAGAATCTGTAAATATTGATTGCACGCACTGTCCTGAGAGAGAGACATTGCTCCATTCCTTCCACAGTCTATCAACAAGATCTAGAGTTTTTGATGTATGATCACGATTAGCAGACTTTGGTGTACAGAATAGATTTGTTGGAGGTTGATGAGCAATAAATATGTACACGATAAAGATGGTGTTGCTTGTCTGTACTATCGTCCAAGGCTGGGCTTGCAAGTTTATCTGGAATAGAGTGAGAAGAATTGCAGCCCCATTGACTGATCTACCCCATCTACCTCTTGAGCTGCCATTAATGAACCCGATTTCAGATCAATAATCAATGTTTCCATTAGTAGTGTGAAACTACCTTGCTGAAATATTGGGTTAGTCTGAATACAATAAAACCCCTGGCAGAGTCACCTAAGGCTCAAGAAGGTTCATTGTGGTGCTCAGCCTTTCAAACATTTGAAGTACAACATTGAAGTTTAATGCATTCTTTAATTGTGTAGTATTGATATTTACTGCCAGGAATGTGGAGAATTAATGTCCTGTCTACTTCTCATGCATTGCAAAGGAAGATTCTATTTAAGGGCAATTATTAGTTGTCCTCCAGTCAGCTTTCACCAAAGTAATGTGTAGTTTGAGTGGGCCATTAATTGAAAGTTAATTATTTGTTTTGTTTTCTAATCAAAGGATCCATTATTGGCTGTTGTTCTTTTAAGGGAGTCACAACAGGTCTTTACAATGTAAATCATTTTCTTTATGTATTGCTGTAAAAAATAATGCTTATCAGTTATTATCTTGTCCTCTATCACTGCAGAAAATCCAACTGAAGCGCCTTCTTGCTCAAGATATTTTCATTTCACCTGCCGGAATGGAAATTGTGTTCCAACGTGGTGGAAGTGTGATCAAGAAAATGACTGTGGAGACTGGTCTGATGAAGAAAACTGTCCTGGTATAAACATTCAGTCTAAGTAATGACAGTATGCATGTGGTGTGGGTGGGATGTACAATTCCAAACTGACTGAAAATATTTGCAAATTTTGCATTTTTTAAAATTGAAGGTACCTCTGCATTTCTATAACCGCATAACAACTGCTGATTTGTTTTTATTTTGTTCTTTAGCTGTATGACTGCAAATTAATTACAGTTGAATAACAGAATTCCGTATTGTAATGAAAATGGTCACTTTCATTGAAATTCGTTTTAGGTGGAAGGTCTAGAAATATGGAACGACGAATTGGGTAAAACTTATTTATGAATGTTGAGTTAGTGTGTATAGTTATTTAGCATCTACAGTATTCTTAGCATATAGATTACGTTTCAAACCCTGATGTATGTCAGTTTCATAGTAAGGTCTCACTGTGTGGCCAAGTATTTTTAGCTAAAATTTGATAGAGATGGTTTAATGGTGGAATGTTAGGCAGGATTCTGAGAAAATGTCCCTATTATCCTCAAGCTGTGCAGTGAGGTTCCTTGTGTTCTTCTCTGACAGAGCAGCAGTCTGTTGGACTAATGTTTCAGCTTACATTATAGATATTTTCTAATCAACCTGGAGCAGGTGGGGCTTGATCTCAGGCCTCCTGGCTCAGAGGTAGGACTCTGCCACTGTACTACAAGGGACCCTCAGTTTACTTTATTTGCTCAACTCTTTGTCTCTTTATCCTGTGGCTCAATTTGGAGTAGTACAACATGGAAGCAGGCCCTTTGGCTCAAACTGGTCCATGCTAGCCATGGTGCCCACTCAGCTAGTTCCAATTGCCTGCATTTGGTCCATATCCCTCTAAACCCTTCCCATTTATTTACCTATCCAAATGTTTTTTTAATTGTTGCTACTGTGCCTGCCTCAACCACTTACTCTGGCAGCTCATTCCATATACACATCACTGTCTGCATAAGCAAGTTGCCCCTGAGGTCCTCCTTAAATCTTTCCCCTCTCAACTTAAACCTATGCCTTCTACATTTCAATTCCTCATCACTGGGAAATATGTATTCATCCTATCTCTGCCCCTCATGATTTTATACACCTCAATAAGGTCACCTTCTCTTACGTTCTCTTACATTCCAAGGAATAAAGACCTATCTTGGCCAATTCTCCCTATAACTCAGGCCTACTAGTCCTGGCAACATCCTTGTAAATCTTTGCACTCTTCCAGTTCAACTATGTCTTTCCTGTAACAGACTGACCAAAACCTGTACACAATACTTCAAGTGCAGCCTCACCAATGACTTATACAACTGTAACATAATGTCCCAACTCCTATGCTCAATGTCCCGACCAACGAAGGCCAGCATGCTAAATGTCTTCTTCACCACCCTGTCTACCTGTGACACCACTTTCAATGAACTATGTATTTATATTCCTCGATCCCTCTGTTCCTCAGGACCTTACCATTTACTGTACAAGTCCTATCTTGGTTTGACTTTTCAAAGTGCAACACCTCACACTTATCTGTATTGAATTGCATTTGTGAATCCACAGCCCAGTTATCTGATTGAAGGGAGGGAACAAGAAGCAAAAGGATGAGTGACAGTGAAGGAGGCACGAATGATCGGCAAAGAAAGAAAAGTTTGTCTTCATCGATGAATACTTAATTTTACTGCACCCTCTTCAGGGCATTTATTTTCTTTGAGGCTGCAAAGGTCCAGTTAATGGATTTAAGTTCGTTGTTCCATATTTCTAGACCTTCCACCTTGAAAGAATTTCAATTTTTTTCTGTTGGTTAGTACAGAAAACCAAATCCAGCTCTGTAACTTCACATCCATTCTCTGCACTTGTGTTTCAACTAACTGGATTGTAAACCCAAGCCATTGTTTTAGTTTATTTCAGTTCATTCATAGTATTTTGGTATTAAAGCATAGTACTTCTGTGCAATTGTATGTCCACAGTAAATCTGATGGTTGAATCGAGAGTATTTTTCACAACACAAGGAGAAATCTAAAGAACAGTAGAATGTAATCAAATTCTTCTTACTGTGCAGCAGTCAGCATTATCCAAGCATGTGCTTTCAGAGGAAGATGACAAATGGGATGTAAAGCAGTAATTTTTCTTCTCATAAAAGAAATGACCACTTTCTTTGGGGAAGAAACTTTCATAAGACTTCATTAAAAAAATTAAGACATGCGTTGAAATGTTACGTATGTGATTACAGAGAGTAACTCGTCTGACTCCCCAAAGCCTGTCCACCATCCAAGAGGCACAGGTCAGGAGAGTGATGGAATACTCCCTGTTAGCAGCCCCAACAACACTGAAGAAGCTCAACACCATCCCGGACAAAACAACTTGCTTAATTGGCACCATATCCACAAGCATCTACTCCCTCCACCACCAACGCTCAGTAACAGCAGTGTGTACTATCTACAAGAAGCACTGCAGAAAATCACCAAACATCCTCAGACAGCACCTTCCAAGCCCAATACCATCCACCTGGAAGGACAAGGGCAGCAGACATATGGGAACACCACCTCCTTCAAGTTCCCCTCCAAGCCACTCACCGTCCTAACTTGGAAATATCCTGGAATTCCCTCCCTAATAATATTGTGGGTCAACTCACAATGGACGGAATGCAGCAGTTCAAGAAGGCAGCTCACCAATATGTCTTCAAGGGCAACTAGGGACAGGCAAATGCTGGGCCAACCAGTGATGTCCACATCCCACAAATGATTTTAAAAAAATCTTCCTGCTTTCTTCTCTCAACTGAGGATGATGGAACCACAGCTGAGCAATGAATGAGGGACTTGGCGAACGGAGTGGGGCAGACATATCATTAAGAGAGAAGGATGATTTCAAATGGGGGAGAAGGGAAAACTAACTTTGTTGATTTACGTCAGACACCAGAATTTATTTCTTAATCAGAAGCCTAAATGTTTTGTTACTGAAGTGTTTGCAATTGTTTTAGGTTGGGAACCTGTTCAACGTACAACAGAGACTCCTTTGAGTTGTGGTCCCAACCACTTCCGCTGTAATGTCGGAGGATGTATTATAAACAGTTGGGTGTGTGATCGATATGAAGACTGTGTGGATGGTTCGGATGAGGAAGGTTGCCCCACTTTTCCAGGTAAATGAAAATTGGATGGGCAGCCCATCTTTGCAGTGTGTAAGATTTTGGCTACTTTGGAAACTTTTTTTGGTTGCTTGCATATAGTTAAATGTGTTTTTTTTTAAGCACCTTTTATGCAATACCTGAATTGGAAATGCCTATCCATTTTCAGAAAGTACAAAGCAAATTCTGTTTCATGCACTGATATTGTCGTGTTAGTTTTGATCAAGGAAACTTTAAGTTTGCCCCAACAGTTGCAGACAATACTCAGTGCTCATTGAGTATAAATGCTTATGCTTAAAAGAGAAGTTGTTATCCTGAGAATTTTTGATGTGTACTGTGGGACATTGTAGCTGATATCATTCTCACTTTTAACGAATCACTACAAAATGTTGTTAGTTAAAGGTGAGAATGCTTATGCAGTTTGTGCTACTGCCAACAGTTGTTAATAAGATGTTAAACATCATGACTTTGAAACTCAATGGACTGTGTTTTCCAGCAGATTGGAAAACAGCAAAAATGATTGTTTTTAAAAAAAGGAGCTAGACAAAAGACAGGTAACTATAGGCTTGATAACTTCTGTAGTGAGAAAAATGCTTGAATCTATCAGTAAGCAAGAAATAGCAAGATATCTGGATAGAAATTGTCCTAAAACAATGTCGGGCATATGCAATATGGGTCCTTGAAAGGCCAATCATGTTTAACTAATTTACTGGAATTCTTTGAAGACATTGAGTGGGGAACTGGTGGATGTGGTGTATCTGGACTTCCAGAAGGCATTCGACAAGGTGTCACTTAAAAGGCTGCTGCATAAGATAAAGGTGCACAGTGCTATGGGTAATGTATTAGCATGGATACAGGATTGGTTAAATAACAGAAAGTAAAGAGTGGGGATAAATAAGTTGTTTTTCTGGTTGGCAATCAGTGGCTAGTGGTGTGCCTCAGGGATCAGTGTTGGGACCACAATTGTTTAAAATTTACACAGATGATTTGGAGTTGGGAACCAGGTGTAGAGTGTAAAAGTTTGCAAATGACACAAAGAGGAGTGGTAGAACAAAGTGTGCAGAGAATGCAAAGTCTGCATGGGGTTAGGTTAATGAGTGAGATGGCATTGAATGTTGATAAATGTGAGGTCATCCATTTTGGTAGGAATGTCAGAAAAATAGATTATGATCTAAATGGTGAAAAAATGCAGAATGCTACTGGCAGAGGCACCCTGGTGTCCTTGTGCATGAATCTCAAAAAGTTGGTTTGTAGGTGTAGCAGGTAATTAAGAAGGCAAATAGGATATTATCCTTCATTGCTAGAGATATGGAGTTTAAAAACAGGGAGGTTATGCTGCAGCTGTATGGGATGCTGGTGAGGCCACACCTGGAATAATGCGTACTGTGTTGCTCTTCTTGCTTCAGAAAGGATGTGCTGGCACTGGAGGGGGTGCAGACGAGGTTCACAAGGTTGATTGTGGAGTTGAGCAGTTGACTTATGAGGAGAGATTGAGTAGACTGGTACTGTACTCATTGAAATTTAGAAGAATGGGGGAGATCTTGGAGAAAATTATGCAGGGAACAGATAAGATAGAAGCAAGGATGTTGTTTTCAAGGGCGAGTGAAACTTGAACTCGGGTGCATAGCTTCGAAATAATGAGGATCAGATTTAAGAAAGAACTTTTTCATCCAAAGGGTCATGAATCTGTGGCGTTTGCCGCCCATTGAAGTAATTGAGGCTACCTTGTTGAATGTTTTTAAGTCAAAGATAGATTTTTGAATGGTAAAAGAATTAAGGGTTATCATGAGCAGGAGGGTGAGTGGAGCTGAGTGCACAAAAAAAATCAGCCATGATCTTATTGAATGGCGGAGCAGGCTTCATAGGCCAGATGGCCTACTCCTCCTGTTTCTTATGTTCTTGTGAATGGGGACTGCAGGGATAATGAACAAACTGACCATGGTATAGGGAACCATTCAATTGAGGTGAGGAAATGGGAATATAGATTTGGTAGGGGACAGTATAATTGATATTGTTCTTTGCAGCTGTGAGCAGGAAGGCTGTGTTGCCTCCCCTGTGTCAGGGTGAAGGGTATCTCCTCAGGGTTGGAAAAGAACTTGAACTGATTGTCATCTACGTTGGTATAACGACATTGGTATGACGAGAAAGGAGGTTTTGCTAAAATATTCTGAAGACTTGCGAGTTAAATTGAAAAGCAGAACCTCTAAAGTAATAATTTTTGAATTACTACCTGAGCCACAGGCAAACTGATAAAGGTAAATAAACAAAAGCAGAAATTGCTGGAGAAACTCAGCAGGTCTGGCAGCATCTGTGGAGAGAAAGCAGAGTTAACGTTTCAAGTCCAGTGACTCTTTGTCACAACTGAGAGTAAGGGGGTAAAGGTTTTGCAAAAAACAGAAATGTACGATTACAAAGCACAAGGATGTGGCATCCTAACAGAGCAGCTTTTTGGATAATGATTCCCAGCCTTGACAGCCCTCTGCGGCAGAGAATTCCACAAAATCCACAACCGTCTGAGAAGAAACTCTCAATCCTACTCCACTTTGTCATCTGCAAACGTGGAAATATTACGTTCTGATGCATCCTAGCATATTAAAGGAAATGGGTCCAATACCTCCTGGATCTACAGGCAGTAATCTTCCAAGAATCCTTAGATTCTGAAAAAGTCCCAGAAGACAGGACCACTGCGAATGTAACACCTTTGTTTAAAAGGTGAAGGAGATTTAAAACATTAATGATAGGCCTGTTAGCTTAACATCTGTTATTGAGATTTGTTAGACTTTATTATAAAGGATCTGATAGTGGAGCATTTAGAAATACATAATATGATCAAGAAGAGTAAGCATGGCTCCGTGAAGGGGAAATTATGTCTGTCAAATTTACTAGAATTACTTGGAGGTAACAAGCAGGATCAATAAAGAAGAAGCAGTGGAGTAATCTATTTGGATTTTCAGATGGTGTTTGATAAGATACATAATGAGATAAGAGCTCATGGTTTTTGAGGTAGTATATTAGCGAGAGTACAGGGTTGTCTAACCAATAGAAGGCAGAGATTTGGAATAAGGGGGGACATTTTCAGGATGGCAATCTGTAACTAGTGGAATACCACAAGGATCAGAGATGGGACCACAATTATTTACATTATATTAATTAACCGAATGAGGAAAGAACATGAATTTATAGCTACCTTTTCAGATGACACAGAAATAGATGGGAAGGCAGTTGATGAGGATGACAGAAAAGAGGAATGTTGACAGTTTAAGTGAACTGGCAAAAACTTGTCAGATGGAATATATGTGGAAAAATGTGAGGTTATGAACTTTGGTAGGAAGATGAGAGGAGCAAAATATTATTTATATGGAAAAAGACTCTAGAAATTTACAGAACAGAAGAATTTGGGAGTCCCTAGTGCATAGATCACTAAAATCTAACATCCAGGTTCTGTGGGTAACAGGGAAGGCAAATGGAATGTTGGCCTTAATTTCAAAGGAATAGAGTATAAATATGGGGAAGATTTGCTAAAACTATGCAAGGCATTAGTCACAGCTGGAATGCTGTGAACTATTGTGGGCCACTTTTGTAAGGAAAGATATACTGGCAGAGGATGCAATTCAGAGAATACTCACTGGGCTGATCCTGGGTGTGGAGGGACTGCCTTATGATAAGTTGGACCTGTCTTCATTGGAATGTAGAAGGACGAGAGGCAACCTTATTGAAATATACAAGATTTTCAGGGGACTTGACAGAATAGATGACTCTCCCTTGTGGAAACGTCTAAGACCAGAAGACATAATCTCAGAATAAGAGGTTACACATTTTAAGACAGAGATGAGGCGGAATCTCTTCTCTGTGAGCTGCAGAACTGTGCACCACAGAGGACTGCCAAGGCTGGGTCATTTAAGTTTATTCAAAGCCAAGATAGACAAACCGAATTTTAATTGGTAAGGGAAACATGGATTATAGGAAAATGCAAAATGTGACGTTGAGGAGTATCATTGATCTTATTGAATGGTGGAGCAGACTTGAAGGGCTGAATGGTCTACTTCTGCTCCTATGCCTTATGATGAGAATATGGACTATTGTGATCTAATACAGATTATTTTCTATAGATGCTTTATAATTATTTATAAATATAGACCGCCTGCTTTGATTTACTATCTGTGGAATTTACTTTCTTCCCATAAACACAATATTAAAGTTTCATAGAATCTATGGGCTCTTATAATTCTGTCCTGTCTCAGCAGCAAGCGTAACAACTACTTCCACCACCACTGTGCATCCAGCTGGAAAGTGTAGCCCTTCCGAGTTCCGTTGTGTTCGAGGCCATAACTGTATCCCCAACTGGAAGCAGTGTGACGGCCACAGGGACTGCCGTGATGGGTCTGATGAAGTCAACTGTCGTGAGTACTTCTACCAAATTAAACTTCCTGCACTAGAAGCTATTGAGTTAAATTGCTAATAAGGTTGCTTAAAATACTTCATTTCAGAAGCAGGAATTAATCTATGTTCAAGTTGGATTCAAGGCTAATCAAAAATCTTAGCCTGTTCTCAGCTACCTCTGTCTTCCTCCACCCAACCTCCTAACAATGCAAGGATTTACAATTGTTTCAAATTTTCTCTTGCTCCTCATGTCTCTGTATGCACCTTGCCATTGATTAGGAGGACTAGATTTGTTAATTTGCTTCCCTGTAACAGAGAAGCTGAGTTAGTGAGTTGGCATATAAGGATGAAAGGTAGTTTATTTTATATTGTGAAAAGCCAAAGAAATAACTACCAAGCATCTTATACTGGAAGTCTTCTGTTTCACACATTGGTTAAATGTTTTCTTGCCTGAGATACCATCCATAATATTAGAGATTAATACAGATAACTGTGAGAGTCAACTGGTGTATCTGTTTTTAAATTGTGAAAGCACTATTAATGAATTCTCCAATACCAAAGTAGACCATGGCCATATGAGGCAAGAACTGGACAATATTCAATGTCAGCTGATAAATGACTTGTAATATTTGTGCCACACATAACCATATCCAGGAAGAGAGAATCTAATGTTTGCCCCTTAAAGTTCAATGAAATAACCATTGCTGAATCCCTTGCTATCAACACTCTGGGGCTTGCTATTGCCCAGAAACTGAACTGCAGCAGCTCGATAAATACTGTGACTACAAGAACATGTCAGAGGCTACAAATTCTACAGCAAACATCCCCTCTCCTACCTCCCCAGTACCTGTCCACTGTCTACACACACCAGTCAGGAGTGTGATGGAATTCTCCCTGAATAGGTGCAGCTCCAACAACGCTCCAGAAGCTTGAAATCATTTAGGGTAAACGGCCTGCTTGGTTAGCTTCCTGTCCACCACCAGCATTTACTCCCTTTACCACAAATGCACATGGCAATGGTGCGTACCATTTACAAGATACACTGCAAAAAAAAGCCAAGACTCTTTTGACACCACACCCAAACCTCTACCATCTAGGAGGACACAGCAGCAAATATATGGGAACACAACCACCCACATGTGTCCCTTGTCACTTGGAACTATACCGCCGTTTCATCACTATAGCTGGGTCAAAATCCTGGAACTACCAACCCAGTAGCACTGTGGGTGCCCCAATGAGTGCAGAGGAGTTCAAGAAGGCAACTTACCCAGAGCAATTAGGGGTGTGGTGTCCAAAACCCATGAATTTTTTTTTAAAGAAGCTCCTTCAGTAGAAGTGAGTCGAAGCCCTCTCTCTGGTGTAGTGGTAGTGTCCCTACCCTTGTACCAGGAGGCCCTGATTCAAGACCCACCTGCTGCAGTGGTGTGTAAGAACATCTCTGAACAGGTTGATTAGAAAAATAGAAATGAGTAGAAAATTGCAAGTTTAAAAATGCAGAAAACTATAAATGTAGATGTTAATGGTTTCTGAAAGAGGAAGGGAGAGATAAAACTTGCACGTTTAAACTTTTTAATTAACATGATAAATGTTAGCCTTTTAACTTTCAAGTATTCATTAACCTGCTGCTTGCTAGGTGTTCAATGTTTTATTTTCAGTGCATCAAACTTTAATGTTTGTTAAGCCTTAGCTCTTTCATTCTTCTGGAATCTAATTCTTAGCTACCCACATTCCATTGCGGTGTTTGAATGAAACAGTTTGTGAGGATGGAGAGACTTGCATAAGCCAACTGGAACGTTGTGATGGATTTCTGGACTGCTCTGATAGTAGTGATGAGAAGAACTGCTCAGGTAAGTCCCTAAAGAACAGGTTAAGAAACTTTGGGTTGGATTGTTGTGGTATTTCTATCTGTCTGAAATGAACTTATCCATGATGTCCAGTTTTGAAGGGTTGTGTTATATTTTTAATTTTGATCGTGTACTGCATTATAAAAATTCTGGCACTGATTGTATACTTTTGATTTTATTTTAAGCTGATAGTTCATCATACAAAGTTCAAAATTTCCGCTGGACAGTTGATTTTCGTGGCGCAATTTCTTTAATGTGGGAGAGCCCAAAGAATTTGCCACCATCATGTACCTATGTTGTACTGTACAGGTAATAATCCTATAAATCCTTCTGTTTTACACCATTCCCCATTCTTTTCCAAAACGATTGTACAAACTGGACCTGGATCTGATGTTTGTTTTCAGCTGTCAAGCATTTAACTACCTGAATGAAGAATTCACCTTTGGGCCCATAGTGATGTAATTTGAATTTACAATCTTTTATTAAGATAAGAGTAAAAACTTCTTAATATTGTTAACTTAGACTGTGTGCTTCAGGGTGTATTTTATTTTTATGTTGAAGGCTGGAATTTTAATTTCACCACCATGTTGTCTGTACCTTAAGTCCCAAAGATGTGTTCTGATAGACCAACTACGGGCACTATTCCTCCCACGTATAACATTGGCTTTTGATTGGAGAGTGGGATGTTGGATACTGGAGCTTACTAGACTTCTGATTTACTCCAGTAGTTATCTGTAGTTGTCCCGTGACCCTCTTGGACAGAATATCTGACAGACCTTCCATCATTCTGCTCCCACCAACAGTAATATAAAAGACTAACTGACCATTGTTGCTTTTTTGTGGAATCTTGCTGTTCACAAAATAGCTGCCATATCTGTACAGTTTATTCTGCTATAACATGGATTTTGTTAATGTAAATTCGTTATAATGCATTTGGGGACACTGTGTATAAAGCACGAACTTTTAAAACATGTGTTGGCTATAATGTGATGATATCACCAACACTTTAAACGCTGTTTCCAAAGTGCAATTGTTCTATAATGCAACAATCGTGTTCTAGAACAACTATCTGTACTGGCTTACACACTTACTTTAAGATGTTTGTAAAAGATGTGAAGAGGTTCTAATTTTACACAAATTTCAAAGTAAAATTTAAGTTTTTGAGGTTCAGGAGAGCTATCAGCTATCAGGAGAGCAAGGTCAATGATATAATAGTACTGGCAAATGTTTATACTTATAAACTGGTTAATGTGAAAGGTCTGTTTTCGAGAGGTAGGCAGCTTCCTGTATTTGTTCATGCTTTAATAATTGAAAACTATGTTTGGGATTTTATTAATACTTCAGAAGTTCTTTCGTGTTGAATTACTTGTTGTTTGGCATTATTTTTAGTTCTAGAAATTGGACTTGTACTTAAGAAAATGTTGCAAATAGTATTCATGAATTTTCCAGTCCTCTTGTCAATGTTATTTGAGAATTTCAATACTTGATTTGCAATCCAGTGATTTTGGACAGATGCATTCCTACAGTAACTAACATATCAAGAATTTCTGGGACTTGGTGGTATACGTTTCGGTGATGATCTTTCTTTTTCTTATAGTTTGGTTGGTGATGATTGGAAGAGCTTAGACGCTGGTAACAAAACAACTCTTGTTGTAACTGTTATGAAACCTGATACTACCTACCAGCTGAAAGTACAAGTGCACTGCCTTCTTAAGACCTACAGCCCAACTGATAGTATTATATTGCGTACACCGGAGGGCTGTGAGTACCATTTTCCAAATACTTCTGTTCTTTACAGAATAAACTAAGATTAAAAGTCCTTGAGCTGGTTTCACACCTCTTATCATGCAGTCCACAATCATATTGTTAATCTAGTTTGTTTGATGCTGAAATCTGAGAAGCAGATGTTTAGTATGGTTTCTTATTTTGTGTGCTGTAGCATTCTGAATATGAGTACATCAAGGTCACTGCAATCGTTGCAATGACCCTGACACACAGAAGAGCTGTGATGAATGGAAAACTAAAACTAGAGTCATGGAGATACATAGCATGGAAATAAACCCTTCAGTCCAACTTGTCCAATGTGATCAGATATCCTAAATCAATCTCGTCCCATTTGCCAACATTTGTCCCACATCCTTCCTATTTCTATACTTTTTCCAGTTGCCTCTTAAATGTTGTTGTAATTGTACCAGCCTCTACAATTTCCTCTGGCAGCTCATGCCATACACATACCACTAACTATATGAAGAAGCTGCCCCTTAAGTCCGTTTTATATCTTTCCCCTCTCACCCTAAACCTGTGTCCTCTAGTTCTGGACTCCCCCACCCCAGGGAAAAGACTTTGTCTATTTATCCTATCCATGTCCCTCATAATTTTGTAAACCTCTAGAAGGTCACCCCTTGGCCTCTGACACTCCAGAGAAAACAGCCCCAGCCTATTCAGCCTCTCACTACAGCTCAAACCCTCTAAACCTGGCAACATCCTTGTAAGTTTTTTCTGAACCCTTTCAAGTTCTTCCTATTGCAGGGAGACCAGAATTACACACAATATTCCAAAAGCGGCTGAACCAATGGACGCCCGCAACATGATACCCCAACACCTCAGTTCTCTGACCAATAAAGGCAAGCATTCTAAACACCTTCTTCACTATCCTATTTACCTGCGACGCCACTTTTAATGAACCTGCACTCCAAGATTTCTTTGTTCAGTAACACTCCCCAGGACCTTACTATTAAATATATAAGTCCTGCCCTGGTTTGCCTTTCCAAATGCAGCACCTTCCATTTATCTAAATTTAACTCCATTTGCCACTCCTCAGCCAATTGGCCCATCTGATCAAGATCCCGTTGTACTCTGAGGTAACCTTCTTCACTATTCAATTTTGGTGTCATCTGCAAACTTACTATCTTGCTATCTTCACATCCAAATCAATTATATATATGGCAAAAAGCAGTGGACCCAGCACCGATCCTTGTGGCACACTGCTGGTCATAGGCCTCTAGTCTGAAAAGCAACTCTTCACCACCATCCTCTGTCTTCTACTTTTCAGCCAGTTGTGTATCCAAATGGCTAGTTCCCCCTGTTTTCAAACTACAAAACAATTTAACTTTATATTCTGCTGAAAGAAATTAGAGTTGGTGATGTGGTTCTCAAATAAGTTTGAGACTTTTCTGAAGTATTCTTTGTGGAGTATTGATTTTTTTTAAAATGCATTTAAAATTGATGTGATTCCATGATTGACTTATAATTAAAGGATCACACTGATAGACATTTTTAGGATTGTCAGTTAGTGTGGCACACTTGCCGATGGAAGCTGTGTCCAACTCTGGTATTTGAAGACAGACAGAATATGCCACTGACTTTCCCTATTTCAATTCCACAAAAGGTGATGAACATGTCTGGTTCATTCTTGAGGGCAATGATTTGAACGATCATTGAGCCTACCAAATTTAAAGAAGGATTGGCAGTTAACTGTCAGTCATCATTAATTGCTTTCTTCACAATAAGACCTCTAATAGAGTCCATTTACAAGCTAATTAGAGTTTTATTCCATTGCTTATTTGTACTTACATTTTTCTGTGTGAAGATCTTCTTCCATTCTTCATGCTATTCATAAAATATCCTAAACTAAGATCTAACATGAACATTTCCACCTAAGAGAAAACAAATGTTTGTCCTTAAGACCTTTTGTGGTATCATTATTATTTTTCCATAGGCAGACATTTATTTTGTGATGGAAAGTACAAAAAATATTTTGCCTGATGGTTATGCCTATTTTTCTTATTTCATATTTTCCTTTTTTCATTACTTATTTTTGTTTTTCACAAGGTTACCTTTTCAGCATTATGACCTTCATTTAGAGATCTGAATTTCACACCAACCACTTGCAATTTCATAGGACCTTTTCTTAAAGTAATAAAATCTTAAATGTACTTCAATTTTGTCAAAACCAGGACTGTTGATTGATAGCTTGATCAAAGAGAGAGTTTTACGAGAATCTTTAAGGAAGAGAATGGTATATTAAGAGAATTCCATATCCCAGGGTTTAGACAGCTAAAGGTTCCATGTTTAGTTTATGAAAATTGGGGGTGGACAATAGGCAGAATTAGAGAAGCACAGACAACTGAGATTTGGAAAGACTGGAGAAAATTAGGGAGGGGGAGGGATGAGACACATGGAAAGACTTAAAATCAAAGTTGAGAATTTATTTATGACTGTGCAGAACCCAAGAGGCGAGATAGGTAATGCTCACCAGTGAGGGAACAGGATTCCCCTATTCTCACAGAACCAGCAGACTTTTGGATGAGCTCAAGTTTATGTAAAGATGAGTGTGGCAGGTCAGGCCATGTTATTTTGATTCTGTTTTGTTTTGCAGAAATCACAGTTGAAATCTGTGTTTAAAATACTTGGAACATATTGGCCATGGTGTACCAGTAACTTGTATTAGAGTCATGTATTGGTAGAATGTTAGCATTATCCTACTTAACTTTCACATTTGTATATGTCCACTTAATTTTGGTTTAGTAAAAGAGGAAGCCAAATCATACTGACGTAATTATCAGTTCACTTCATTTTTCTTTGCAGTACCGGATCCACCACAACATCTCCAGCTATCTTATAGCCAAATATATGATGGTACTATATCCTGCCAGTGGAGTCGCCCTATCAATGCACATGGTCTTATTCGGGAGTATATTGTGAGTTTGTACAAATCATGAAAATGAAGTTGTGAAAGTCTTCAGTATCTGATTAGTTGTAGTTTTTGAGTAGAAAATGCAAGGGTATGCCCCATTGCATTGAGTTTCTGCATTCATTGCCATTGAACTAAAAATGTGAAATAAACTTTTTTTCTTGCCCCAGAGAAATATGCTTAGTTTATGTCACCATAATGTTGCTGATGTGAATATTTCATCGTCCCAAATACCAGGAAAGTGGCTGATAGGTTCCATTTTGACCTCTAATGAAAGCTCAACACATTTTGTTGTTAAGTGGAAAGTTTTACTCTGCACCTGATCTAAAGCAGCACTTTAAAAGAGTTTTGAAGCTGAATGCAGAGCTAGATACTTTTTCCCCAATGGAATTACAAGGAAAAAGCTTTCTGTGGGGTTGTAGATGAGAATACCGTCAAACCTCGAACTTTTTCTTGTTCCGCTCCAGGTATCGTACAGCAAGCAAGAATCGAATGTGTGGACTTCACTGGAATGCACTGAAAACCACATAAACATTAGAAATCTTGAGATGGATGTTATGTATGTAGTCAAGGTAAGTGTTATGGATGGCAACTGACACCATTTTCAATATTCAATTTGTTCTGCTTGAATTATGCTCAGTAACCAAATTATAATATAAAAATTGTTTTGGGCAGACTACACCTTTGCAGTTATGTTTTGATTCTGGAGTTCTTTAAGTTTAATTTGGTTTTATTCCTGCCTGTCTTTTTTTTCTCTTCTCTTTTCCTTACCACCTTCCACTGTCATTTTCCCCCTTCCATGTGTAACTGCTTTGCTAGACTATTGCTCATCCAGGCAGCTATTACTGGAGAACATCAATGTGAGATTCTAATATGGAGAACATCAGTGACAGCCTACTATCCTCACTGAAAGCCAATAAGTAGCTATCAGATATGAGATAGCATTTTAGTTGAATTCAGTGGGAACTGTCGAAAGTGGTTGACAGTTGTGGCTATACAAAACTTTCATGTTGCAGCTGTATAAAACTCCGGTGTGGCCACTCTTGGAGTATTGCATATTGTTCTGGTCGCCACATTATAGGAAGGATGTGGAAGCATTGGAAAGGGTACAGAGGAGATTTACCAGAATATTGCCTAGCATGGAGGGGAAGGCCTCAGAAGGAAAGGCTGAGGGACATGAGGCTATTTTTGTTAGAGAGAAGAAGGTTAAGAGGTGACTTTATAGAGGCATACAAGATGATGAGGGGATTAGATAGGGTGGATAGTGATGGTGATGGTTAACATGAGGGGACATAGCTTTAAATTGAGGGGTGATAGATATAGGACAGATATCAGAGGTAGGTTCTTTACTCAGAGTGGTAGGGGTGTGGAATGTCCTGCCTGCAACAGTAGTGGACTTGCCAACATTAAGAACATTTAAGTGGTCATTAGATAAATATATAGATGATGATGGAATAGTGTAGGTTAGATAGGCCTTAGATTGGTTTCACAGGTTGGCGCAACGTTGAGGGTTGAAGGTCCTGTACTGTGCTGTAATGTTCTATGTTCTATGATAAATCTCTGATCCCTACTCTAGGAACTGCAGCCATGTTGGCTAAGCTGAACGAGTTTAGCAAAGTTGTAAACTTCCTGAAATTCATAGCTCAGATGTTTATTTTTTAATATCATATGGTGACTTAAAATTTATAATCTGAATGCTCCATTGTATAATATTTATAATGTAGAAACTGACTATTCATACCAAGCTGGATAATGTCTGCTGATCGACAGCAATGAGATAATGCTAATATTAAATGTTGCCAATTGCCATATATTTAAGTTTTTTGTAAGCTATTCACGGGATTAATTTAAATCCGAGCTTGGAGTGGGTAGGAGAGCCATATATTACAACAGATTCTTAATGACATTTATTCCATTATTTACAGGTTGCAGCTGTCACAAGTTATGGGATTGGCAAATGGAGCGAATCCAAAAGTATTATGACAAAGAAAGGTCAAGGTACAGTACTTCTAAATGTGGATACCAGTTATATGTAATATTCTACAAGATGCACTCTGTACTTTATTGTAACAGTGGCATTCAAAAACAAACATAAGAATTAGGAACAGGAGTAGGCTGACTTAATTGTCACCTCCACTTCCCTGCAAAACCCAATACCCAGTTTAGATTAGATTAGATTACTTACAGTGTGGAAACAGGTCCTTCGGCCCTACAGGTCCACACCGACTCACCGAAGCGCAACCCACCCAGACCCATTCCCCTACATTTACCCCTGCCCCTAACAGTATGGGAAATTTAACGTGGCCAATTCACCTAACCTGCACATTATTTTTTTGGACTGTGGGAGGAAACCGGAGCATCCGGAGGAAACCCACGCAGACACGGGGAGAATGTGCAAACTCCACACAGACAGACGCCCAAGGCTGGAATTGAACCTGGGACCCTGGTGCTGTGAGGCAGCAGTGCTAACCACTGTGTCATGTGCCGCCCACCCAGTTGTTCATTGTCTCCTCCCACTCTGACATGATGTACTGGACTTGCCTTAGCTCTTTCTAAATAGTGATTTCCAAACTAGCAAGTTGCTTGTAGAGATGCAGCTGTCTGACAATATGAAATGAAGCCTGTCATCCAGCTTCAGGTAAGCTTTGACCCTCTGTTACCCGATGCATGCTGGGAGAATGACAGCTACACCTTTTCTGGGAAAAAAAAAGCTCTTTGTTTCTTTAAATTTTATTTCTGAGTTGTATTTTGGGAAAAATATGAATTACTCTAGTGCCAGAAATGAACTTGAACAAAATGAATAAGTCATCTTTATAACTTAAGTCTTCAAATGGCCTAAAATTGCAGTTAATATATTGAAATAATTTATTTTGCTCATGAAACCTTTGTCAATCATGTTTCTGTGAGGAATTCTTAAGGCAATAGGCTAAGCATAGATATCTGCAATTGTTGAAATAGATGTGAATATTGATTTTGCTTTTCTTCTCTAATAGCAATTCCAGTGCCAACAGTTACAGTCGCAAATATAAAGGAAGATGCTATTGACTTGACGTTACAGATGGACACCAATATTAAGGTACAAATTGTGCAGGCGAGATTTTAAGACAAAGTTGCTATCTCTTTTTTTGTTAGGATGAAGTAAATATTCTAACTCCCTTTCAGCAATTGCAATAAAATCCTGCTGAATCAAATTCTAGGGAATGCTCCCACAAATGTTGTGTTACATGGAATTTCCTTAAGGTATAGGAGCAGACTATTCAGCCCATTAGGGCTACTCAGCCATTCAATCATGGTTGATAGATGAGAAGGACCCAAATCACTTACAAAAAAAAAAATCTCTGCCTAAGAAAATGCCAAATGCAAACACTGTAAAGCAGTAGATGTCTTAAACAAGTTTTTATTCACATTTTGCAGTGGTGTGACCTCCTATGAGGCATTGGAAACATCAGGAATGAGCTCCAGCACAATTTTGGAATGATGTATGATGCACCTGCACAAGTTTAGCTAAGCTGGAGTTACTAGGGGAGAATTTTGGTATATCACAGACAGATTTATTGGATTTGCTATTCTGCTGGCAGGGATGGCTGACAGTTTAGACTCAGCTGGAGTTTTACGTCATCTAAATTTGACTTATGACGTATACAGATAAACCATGATCCAGTTAGTGGCAGATTTCATTGGAAGGTTTAATTAAAAATGGCAGTAATGCTGTTTGTTTAGGATCTACTCAGTAGTTAAAACTTTATCTCAACAAGGGTCATTGTGTTTCAGTGTTGTGGTTTACAAGTACTCTATATTATGCTGCTTGTCATAGGTTGAAGTTTCAAACTGCATGCAAGGAGGCAGGTCCTGAATCCACCCCTGCCCGATCAGGAATTGAACCACGTGCTGTTGACACCAATTTGATCCACACTGGCCATCCATCCAGTGGGACCCTACACGAAGCTTGAGATGCAGTTTTGCAGGCTGAAGCTATGGATAGTAAACACTGTCTCTTTATCCCATGACATGTACCTTAAAATTTACTTCTCAACAAGCTTTTGACCACCTGGAAGCTCCAATTTACTTCCATCTCGTGGCTAACCAGAAATCCATCCTGCTGTCTCTGCCTGCCATTCGTGTGGGGAAAGAGAACATGCAACCTGTTTGATGGTATTATGAACACCCCTTCTTGACAATCATATCCTGGAGTGGGACTTGGAATGTGGAGCTTTTGGCTCCGAGGCAAGAAAATTACACCACGCGCAACAAGACCTTAAGAATCAAAAACAGAAATTCTGGAAATGCTCAGCAGGTCTGGCAGCAACCTGAGTTCTAAGGAAGGGACACTCAATCAAAAACGTTAACTTTGATTTCTCTTCACAGATGCTGCCAGACCTGCTGAGCTTTTCCAGCAATTTATTTTTGTTTCTGATTTACTGCATCTGCAGGTCAGTTTTTATTTAAGACCTTAATGTTATATGCATCAATTCTTCTAAACTCCAGAGAATGGAAGCTTATTCTACTTAGCTTTACTCATTATTCCTTCCATCTAAGGAATCACTGTAATTATTGCACAATTCAGAACAAAGTTTAAGCAATTTTTTTCGACCTATACAGGTCTTGGAGTCTTGTGGCGCAATGCTCTGTGCTTTGAGCCAGGAGGCACAAGTTCAAGTCCCACTCACCCTAGATGTATGTCATACCAAACTGGTTGATTCAAAATAACTCTAAGCGGGACTTGTATGTGTAACCTCAATATTTATACACTAGCAAATATGGCTACACATAAAGCGCTTCTCTTTAACAATCTTTACTATAATGTACTTTGAATTATCTGAATGATGCCTTATCGTCTGTTCCATGTCCCCTCTATTTCAAAAAGATTTTGTATTTTTCTCAAGGGTTATAAATAATGAATCTAGCTTCACAATAGGAAGTAAGAAATATTAACTGCTCTATACTTGCTCTTTTTTTCCCTTGCATTTGAATCACCTTGGACATTTGACCTAAATTAAAGTTATGTACATGGATATTATTAATATCCATCCAAACCAGATAATTTAAAGAGGAATAAAAGGTGCCAACAGTGTACTTCTTTTTCAAGTAGTTAAACTTATTTTTCAGAGAGAAATCGAAATTTGGCAGCTGACCACTGGAGTATTTACCATCTATCTGAGTTCCACAGCGTTTTGCATGTTTCTGTTGGATGTAATTTATAGATTAATATTTGAAATGCTATAGTACTTATTTTTTATTTCCCTTTTTCAGGTGGCAAGCTATGTAGTCGATGTGTCATGGACATTTGATACTCATATAAAGGAGAACCGGTCATTGCATGTTGGTGGAGTTCAAAAGGCTGAGCCAATTCACTTACCCAGTACGTATATTATATATTCAAACATGAGGTCACATCAATACAAACAATATCCCATAACACTTTTGATTGCCTATCAGATCTTTGACACAGGGTGAAATTATGTTCAATCTTTATCAGGTGTGATCTAGTTAGCAAAGGCCTACTTAATAAGAAAAAAATTGACACTGTTTCTAATTTATATGGAAAAACGGGAAGACAGTGAAACTGTCAGGGCCTCTTGATTGAATACATGGTTGAACCTTTTAATTAGAGGAGATTGTGTTAACACACTTGTAAATTATAATTCATTTTTATTGTACAGTTTCCAATTTAACTGCTGGTACAAATTATGAGATTTCCACCTGGGCTAGTACTGATGCTGGCGATAGCCCAATCTCTTTTGTACGTATTAAAACGAAAGGAACCAGTCCAGCTCCTCCAAAACTTCAAGCAATTCCAATCAATCAGACTGCTGTGGATTGCTCTTGGAATGGCCCAAAGAATGTGGTGAGTATCTTGTGCTATTCTAGGATTCAGATCTTGTAGATACTTTTGTCAGTACATTGTTTTTATTGACCTTTCAAAAATATACACAGGGTTACTGGAGAAACCTCATAAAAAACCCTTTCTCATGATCCTCTGAAATCATGCAGAACATAAAGACTTTTTGATAAATCTTTGTAAAAGATTAAAAGCTAAAGTCTTGTTGCAGCAGAAATGGTCTTCCAGTTGCTGCCAACCTCATCAAAGTGGAGACCCTGAATAGTCAGTATTGGCAGACCTTTCGAGCATAGAGATGTATTAAATCCTGTGCTCACTGACTACATTTGCTCCTACTTAAGCAATGCCTCAAATTCTCATCTTCTTTTTCAAGTCTCTCCATTGTCTTGCTCCTTTTTATTGTTTCAATCTTCTCCTGCCCTGCAACCCTCAAAGGTATCTGAGCCTAACTAGATCTTAACTAATTCTGTAGCAATCCTATGAAGTGGTTTTGGCCATTCGTGGAAGGTGCAATGTGAATGTGCTGTTATTGTACTCTACTGCAATCAGCTAACTGTGCACATTGGAAATTGAGTCAAGGTTTACTGATCTGTATGACCTGATGGGGCCTTCAGGCATTATGCCAGAGTTGAGGAAATAAAATTCTTTTACATCTGGTAAATATTGATACATGATATGATTTGAAGAAATTATAAATAATTTTAACTATTTAAATTGCCCTTAAAGCTGCCTTTACTAAACCACATTAATTGTTTGCAGACTGTCATGCTTAAATGAAACCCATAACAGCAGAAATTAATTTTAGTCAGAAGCTTAATTAAAATAACGTCACTACTTAGGATATTTGGTTTTACTGTGTCCTCAGTGCAACTTTTGAGTAAGTCTTAGATTCTTTTAACAAATACTTGTACAGAATTTCCTCAACAGTAAACACCTTCTTTTCTCAACAGGTTTATGGAGTTTTCTTTGCTACTTCATTCTTGGAGTTGTACCGAAATCCAAAAAATGTAACATCAAGCATTAACAACCTAACCGTGACTGTGAGCAGTGATGAGCAGTACCTGTTTTTGGTAGATATCCTTTTTTATTGCATGGTATCATTAGTAATCTATTTTAGAAAAAAATTGTGTGATGTGAAACAGTTATCATAGAATCCTACAGTGAGGAAACAGGCCATTTGGCCCAACAGGTCCACACCGACCCTCCGAAGAGTGACCCTCCAAAGAGTAACCCACCCAGATCCATTCCCCTACCCTATTACTCTACAGTTACTTCTGAGTAATGTACCTAACCTACATATCCCTGGACATTATGAGCAATTTAGCATGGCTAAATTCACATAACCTGCACATCTTTCGATTGTGGGAGGAAACCGGAACACCCGGAGGAAACCATTATATAGAAGTCTGATAACGGGGACACTTGATTTGAGAGTTCTGGATCAGTCTCCATGATGCTTACCCTGTGGTCTCTCAAATTGGATTAGATTCTTTCAAATCCACAACAGTTCAGAGACAGATTAGCTATGATGTGAAACAAGTTACACCTGCCAAGTGAACCTGGTGGAAAGAACACAATAAATATGCTCTCTGACTTCTGGCGATCTGCAGGTTTCAGATGTGGCCACAACCTCAGTTCATTAGTTCTTGAAACTCAGCAATAAACTTCAAGAGTTACACGGGGAGGTGTACATGGGCCTGGCAGCAAGGGTTACACGGGGAGGTGTACATGGGCGAGGTGTACATGGGCCTGGCAGCAAGGGTTACACGGGGAGGTGTACATGGGCCTGGCAGCAAGGGTTACATGGAGAGGTGTACACGGGGCTGGCAGCAAAGGTTACACGGGGAGGTGTACATGTGGCTGGCAGCAAAGGTTACACGGGGAGGTGTACATGTGGCTGGCAGCAAGGGTTACATGGGGAGGTGTACATGGGCCTGGCAGCAAGGGTTACATGGGGAGGTGTACATGGGCCTGGCAGCAAGGGTTACATGGGGTGATGTATATGGGGCTGGCAGCAAGGGTTACACGGGGAGGTGTACATGGGCCTGGCAGCAAGGGCTACACAGGGAGGTGTACATGGGCCTGGCAGCAAGGGCTACACGGGGAGATGTACGTGGGCCTGGCGGCAAGGGTTACATGGAGAGGTGTACACGGGGCTGGCAGCAAGGGTTACATGGGGTGATGTATATGGGGCTGGCAGCAAGGGTTACACGGAGAGGTGTACATGGGGCGGGCAGCAAGGGTTACACGGGGAGGTGTTCATGGGGCTGGCAGCAAAGGACAGTCCTTTTGTGAAACTGCAAGGAAAGCTGTCTTTATATCTGATTCTGGTGGTTCAAATATTTCACTGGGTGCTGTCAAACACCTGAAATTACTGACCACATGTGCAGTGCAAAGTGGAGCCAGTCACAGATGGCCTCAAGTAGGCTTCCCTGTTTTTTACCCATACGACAAGCCTAATGTCCTTTTACAGACACAAGCAACGATGGCATTACAGTTGCCTTTGTCTTTGGCACATGTTCCATGCTAAATTAGGAGTATAGCTCCTGAATTTACACTAATAAAGCATTGTACAGAGGGGCCAGTATTGGACTGGGGTGGACAAAGTGAGAAATCACATAATACCAGGTTATAGTCCAACAGGTTTATTTGAAATCTCAAGCTTTCAGAGTGCTGCTCTTTCACCTGCCAAAGGACCAGCACTCTGAAAGCTTGTGATTTCATATAAATCTGTTGGACTATAACCTGATGTCATGTGACATCTGACTAACAAAGCAGGCATTGCACCATCTGACTTTTGCTGTGTTTAATGAATACATTTGAAGGTGTTATGAGAGAGGCAGTTAATGTCCAGATTAATGCCTGTACCTTTGGATTGACTTAGTATCAGTTGAAATGTAGGTTTTCTATTTTATTCTCCTGATTACTTTGATGCAGAAATTTTGATCTGAATTGTGTGTGAACTGTAAGATGTTTGAAATGGAGCGCTTTGACTGAGCTCACTTCTTTTCTCATCGAGGTCCGTATTGTTAACCCATATTTCGGACCACCCTCTGAATACATTGTTGTTAAGATGATTCCTGACAACCGACTACCACCTCGCCACTTGCATGTGGTGAAAGAGGACCAGACGTTTGCTGTACTGAAGTGGCAACCTCCGTATGACCTGCTGAATGAACGTTTAGTGAGTACCTTCACATGGGTGAAATGAGAAGGTTTTTATTTACTTTACGATTGCCTCTGTTCTTTGACCTTTGCACCGAGAAACTGTTGCCTTTGTTTAAAGCTGAGGCACAGGAGAGAAGCCGGCTCAGGGATCCCATGTTTCTTTTCCAAAATGACTTGAGATATTTTACTTTCATTAACAGTATTGTCATATTCTGTAACTTTTTCACATGTTTATATTTGCTAAAGAATATTAGGCTCCTTAAAAATTTCCTGAAGAAGGGCTTATGCCCGAAACGTCGATTCTCCTGTTCCTTGGATGCTGCCTGACCCGCTGCGCTTTTCCAGCAACACATTTTTCAGCTCTGCTCTCCAGCATCTGCAGTCCTCACTTTCTTCTTAAAAACACACTTTATTTGATAAAAGACCAGAAGTGTGCATGAATTGGGTAGAATTTAAAGTTTAAAATGTTTTTGAACTTTGGTGGGATTGTTGGCTTTGGTGTGCTAAAGTGCTGCTAGCATGCAGTGGTTAATTGAGCATGTTGTGATTTGAGACTACTTTGCATAGCAATACAGGTATTTATTAAAAATGACTTACTATTAATAGTGGCATTTTAATGTTGCCCAAGGGGAATGAGTGGTTCCTGGCTCCATATTCAGCCACCACTGTCAGCAGCTGGCGACTTCCCCAGAACAGGAGCTGCCTTCATTCTGTGATGCTATAAATGCCATGTGGATATCCAGCCTTGGAAACTGAGTCTCTTTAAACACTTGTGTTTAACTCCACTTTTTTGTTTTGAAATGTAGTTTCTTACTAGTATAATTAAATCACAAATGCAGTTTACTGATCATATTTGTTTACCTTACCCAGACCTATGCAGTCCTTGTGAAAGATACCATCCGTAAAAGTGAGAAGAACTACAAAGTGAGCTCAACGAACAATACTGTAGAATATATAGTGAAGCAACTGGAACCAGGTGGAAAATACAGTGTTGTCATCAGACTGCTTAACATGAGCAAGGAAGCAACTGTTTCTCTAAACCCAGGTAAGATAAATTGTGGGACCTCTGATTTAACAAAAAATATTTTTAAGGATGGATGATATACTCCCAAGCCCTATGATTGCTATTGAACATTTGTAGGCAATCAAATATCTTAACTGTACCAGTAAAATTTAATGCAGACTTGATAGAGATCTCATTTCTACAGCCAGCATCCTTTGGGCTTTTAAAATAGGTTACATTCAAAAATTTTATTTGGAGTTCTATTATGAGACAGGCAAACTTGGAAGCTTCTTTGAACATAGTATGATCTCACACCTTCTCTCTCAACAACACTGATAATCAGCTAATAAATCAGCGACACTTTTGGCTGAGGGAAAATGTTGACTAGGATGCTGGGAGAATTCTGCCAAATAAGTCCACAAGGTCTTTTAATGTCCACCTCAGCCATCAGCTCAAGCAGATGAGAATTGTTCAAAAAGACAGCACAAAATGCAGACGTAGTGTAGTGGTAGTTTCTTTGTGCTCAGAGGAGGCAATGGCCAGTGGTACTATTGCTGGACTGTCAGTCCGGGGACTCGGGAATGTATTGGGGACCTGGCTTCGAATCCTGCCATGGTAGGAATAAATATCTGGAATTAAGAGTTTAATGATGACCATGAAATCCCATCTGGTTCACTACTGTCTTATAGTGAAGGAAAGTGCCATCCTTACCTGGTCTGGCCTACATGTAACTCCAGACTCACAGCAGTGTGGTTGACTCTTGATTGCTCTCTGGTCAATTAGGGATAGGCAATAAATGCTGGTCTAGTCGGTGACGCCCTTATCCTGTGAATAAATGTTAAAAAAAAAAGTCTTGGACCAGAAAGTGCACTCAACTCTTTGAAGTAGAACTTTAAGGACAGAGTTAAACCAGCAGATGGCGAGTTGACAGATGTTCAGGGTATTGCATGTTTTATACACGTCCCAAGTTCCAATGTTAACAAAGCCTGGTGCCGTCTGGTGGTAGGAACTCAACGCTACAGCTAATAATTATGACTTAATGCAGCTAAAGTGAATTATCTGTATTGCAACATTAGCTACAAGGATTAGTTTGTGTTCTACTTTAGAAGAACACTGTTTAAAAGCTGAAAAGAGGTTTAAAACCACACAAAGTGTACTTCAAAGCGCTTTCTGAAGTAGCAAGTCATAGTCAGACAGCACAGAAACAGAACCTTTGGTCCAACTAGTCCATGCTGACCAAGTTTCCCAAACTAAACTAGTCCCACTTGTCTGCACCTGACCCATATCTGTCTAAATTTTTCCAATTCTTGTACTTGTGGGAATGCCTTTTAAATGTTGGACCTGCACCCATCGCTTCCTCTGGTAGTTCATTCCACACACTAACCACTCTGCTTTTTAAAAGAAATCTGCACCACATTTTTTTTTCAATATTTCTCCTCTCACCTTAAACCTATGCCCCCTAGTTTTGAACTCCCACACTCTATGAAGAAGACCATTGCTATTCACCTTATCTGTGTCCCTCATGATTTTATAAACCTCTAAAACCTCAACTTCTTATGCTTCAGTGAAAAAGATCCCAGCATTTCCAGCCTATTTCTATAAAACATTTCTGCAACATCCTGGTAAATCTTTTATGAAACCTCTGCGGTTTAATAATATCCTTCCTACAACAGGGGGACCATAACCACGCACAGTACTCCAGAAGAAGCCTCACTAACGTCCTGTTCAATGTCAATGTAACGTCCCAACTCCTATACTCCAAAGGTCTGAGCAATATAGCCAAGTGTACTAAACACCTTCTTAACCACCCTGTCTGCCTAACTCCATCTGCCATATCACAGACCATTGACCCAATTAATCAAGATCTCTTTGTGATCTTAGATAACCTTCTTCATTGTCCACTGTATCACCAATTTTAGTATCATCCACAAACTTACAAATTGTGCCTTCTGTATTCTCATCCAAATTGTTCATATAGTTGACAAATGAAACTGGGCCTAATACCAATTCCTGTGGGTCACAGGTCTTCAGTCTGAAAAACAACCCTCCACCACCACCCTCTGTCTCCTACCATCAAGCCAATTTTTTATCCAATTGGCAAACTAATCCTGAATCCCATGTGATCTAACTTTGCTAATTAGTGTACCATATGAAACCTTGTCAAAGGCTTTACTAAAGTCCAAGTAAACAATGTCTACCATTCTGCCCTCCTCAAACTTTTTGATTACTTCCTCAAAAAACTCAATCAAGCTGACTATCCTTAATCAGTCCTTGCCTCTCCAAATGCATGTAAATCCTATCTTTCAGAATCCCCCCTGACAACTTATCCACCACTAAGGCCCACAGGTCTATAGATTCCAGGCTTTTCCTTTCAGCCTTTCTTAAATAAAGGCACAACATTATCCACCCACTAGTCCTCTGACACCTCACCTGTGGTTATAGATGATACAAATACTTCTGCTAGTGAAATAGCAGAACTCAATGCTAACAAATGAGGGCTGTAAGGAACAGCAGTAGGGCTTGGGTTCAGGTTTAGGTTCAGTCTTGTGTGTGCTAAATCTCTGATCTTGGCAGGGCTGACATAGTGGTTGTTACATAGAAGCCAAGGTTTCTTTGCATAGTGGAACATAAAGCAATATCTGCCAAATGCAAAACAATGAACTTTTTAGCTGCTTTAGAGTACTGTTAATAAAGTTCAAGGAACTAATGATTCACCTACTTGTGCGAGTAAATGTTGGGGATGGTAAGAATATTTCGTGTAAAATGCATTGTAGAGGGTAAGATGTCAATTTATAATTTCACCTGAGTAAAGCACGGTGGTGGTAAATGATTTTATTTGGTACTTTGGTAAAGATCTGAATTTTTACAAATCCTTAATAAAATGATACTCTGCCATTTCATATATTTCATCTTGTACTTTAACATTTAGATTAGATTAGATTACTTAGATTACGTACAGTGTGGAAACAGGCCCTTCGGCCCAACAAGTCCACACTGACCCGCCGAAGCACAACCACCCAGACCCATTCCTACATTTACCCCTTCACCTAACACTACAGGCAATTTAGCATGGCCAATTCACCTAACCTGCACATTTTTGGACTATGGGAGGAAACCGGAGCATCCGGAAGAAACCCACGCAGACACTGGGCGAATGTGCAAACTCCACACAGTCAGTCGCCTGAGGTGGGAATTGAACCCAGGTCTCTAGCGCTGTGAGGCAGCAGTGCTAACCACTGTGCCACCCATTTTTCAAGCAACAACAGTGAATGGTCTGGGTGGTTTGCTCTCTTTTTCCCTTTTTCTTTTTCTGTTTTGTGTCAGATGAATACATGCATTCTGCAGATGTGTTTCAGTGAATACAGTTAACATTTTGATAGCTTCCAACTAGTCCTGAGTATAAATTATGATGAGATCCCATTTTTAACCAAATTAGATTTCTTGACAGGTATATCCAAACAATCTTGCATTCTTTGAATTTAATTCCATTCATGATGAACTCATTAGAAAATACTGAGTTTTTCCTCCCTCGGTTTAGAGTGTTACCCTTGTATGCTTTTAAAGCAAAGAACATTTCGATTCTCAGAGGGTTAATTACATGTATGCGTGCAAAAAAAGACTAAACCATTGACAACCTTCAACCCTACTGATCCCACAAAATTCTTGCTAATATTTAGGTTCTGCCAAATTACTTCAAAATCCATGAGTGCATAGCTGAATTTTCCTCGTGTTTATGTGCCACAGGAATGGTGACAATCGCCCAAAGAAATTTGACCAAGATTGTTGCTCAGGGGCCAGACATGCTTGAAAAATGTATCAGGAATGCACTGAACAATGAGTTCTGTCTGTTGGGAGGTTTGCAGGAGGCAGCTGGTGGTATTCTGGTATTTTGATAGCCTGAATAACTCATTGTATCCATATTTTTATTTTGTGTTCTCTTGTGGCAGTTCCTCTGTCAGCACCAGAGTCACTGAAAATCTTACCAGAGAAAGACCACATCCTGCTGTTCTGGAAAAGCCTCAAATTGAAAGAAAAGAACTTCAATGACAGCAGGGTGAGTGTAAAATATGACCAAACATTGCTATTTATATTGAGCCAACTCCATTTTTAATTTGAATTGGAATTATAGAATCATAGAATTTTACAGTATAGAAGGAGGCCATTCAACCTATTATGTGTTTATTAGCTCCCAAAAGAACTACCCAGCCAGTCCCATCCTCCAATCCAATCTCCACAGCCCTCTAAATTCATCACTTTCACATATAAATTCAACTCTCTTTTGAAACCTCCAATGGAATCCACCTTTACCACTCTCCCAGGCAGCACATTCCTAATCCTAACAACTCTGAGTAAAGAAGTTTCTCCTCATCTCACTCCTAACTCTCTTGCTGACATTCTTGAAATTGTGAATCCCTCATTACTGATATACCAACTGGTGGAAACAGAATATCCTTCTCTACTCTGTCAAAATTGTTCATAATCTTGAACACTTCAATAAGGTCACCTCTTACTCTTCTCTGCTCCAAGAAGAATAAGCCTAGTTTTTCTAATTTTTCCTTGTATCTGAAATCCCTCATTCCTTGTATCAATCCAATAAACCTTCTTCTTTGCATCCTTTATAGGGCTTTAACATCCTTCCTTAAATAAAGTTCCCAGAATGAATGCAATACTCCAGATGTGGTCTAACCAATGATTTGCAGAGATGTAGCATCACTTCCTTGCTTTTATACTCAGCATCAAACCGTTCAGGAAAATAAGCCAAGTATGCATGGTCACATTGATAATTTATTCTGGTATGCTTTAAAAAATGTTTTTGCACATTTTCACTCAAATTGATTTGATTTAACATCTGCATTGATGATTTGAATTTTCCAGGAGTACAGAGCAGTTGTGTTTAGGGATGTTCCACTAGTGATAATTTTACAAGATTAGCATGTTTAGTTTTGATTAGCTACTGTCTGAATAAATGTACCCATTAAATCCCACATTAGTGTAAGTTGGGAAAGTGACTGGTGCAGTGAGTTTGCCTTTTTATCCTCTGGAATATGTTAAGATTCAGCCCTTACAAAGAATTGGTAAAATTTTATTTGCACCTGACTTTTGAGCACAGCGTGAATTGCGATTTTCTTGTGTCTGATTGTTGCATGAAAGAACCTTTTTTATTCCAATAAAATATCGAACTATTTTACCGAGTTTTGAGAAGATTTGCAGCTCATGTTGAGGTTTTGGATGTAGGTCTGCTTGCTGAGCTTGGAGGTTCACTTCCTGACATTTTGTTACCTTACTAGGTAACATGCTGAAAATTACTGCTTTCTATTTATATGTTTGGGTTTCTTTGAGTTGGTGATGTTATTTGCTGAGGTGAAATCACTTCCTGTTCCTTTTCTCAGGGGGTGGTAAATGAGGTCTAACTCTGTGTTTGTTGATGGAGTTCCAGTTGGAATGCCATGCTTCTCGGAATTCTCATGTGTGTCTTTGTTTGGCTTGTCCTCTGATGGATGTGTTGTCCCAACCATCCAACCCAAACTCTGGGTCCGCTACGTGGGTGACACCTTTGTCATCACTAAACGAAACAAATTAGAGGAAACCTTCAAGACCATCAATAATATCCTTACTGGCATAAAATTCACTAAAGAGGAGGAAAACAACAACAAACTGCCATTCCTAGATGTTGCAGTAGAGCGAACAGCCAATGGGGAACTTCAAACCAGCGTCTACAGAAAAACAACACATATGGACCAAATATTGAACTACAGAAACAATCATCGCAACACCCACAAACGAAGCTGCATCAGAACATTATTTCAACGAGCCAACACACACTGCAGCACAGAGGAACTACGCAGAGCAGAGGAAAATCACCTATACAGTGTATTCAAAAAGAATGGGTACCCAATGAACACAGGCTGCCAATTTCTCAGCAACAAACCCAAACAAGCAGACAAAACACGTCCAGAAACCCTAGCCACTCTCCCCTACATCAAAGACATCTAGGAAATGACTGCCAAGCTACTCAGACCCCTTGGCATCATGGTAGCCCACAAACCCACCAACACACTAAACCAGCAGCTAATGAACTTGAAATACCCTATACAGACAATGAGCAAAACTAATGTCATTTACAAAATACCGTGCAAGGACTGTAACAAACACCACATTGGACCAACAGGCAGAAAACTAGCCACCAGGATACATGAACACCAACTAGCCACAAAAAGACATGACCCTTTCTCTCTAGTATCCTCACATACCGATAAGAAAGGATACCACTTTGACTGGGACAATACATCCATCCTTGGACAAGCCAAACAAAGACATGCATGAGACTTCCTAGAAGCATGGCATTTCAACCAGAACTCTATCAACAAATACATCGAGTTAGACCCCATCTACCGCTCCCCCCCGCCCTGAGCAATTGAACCGGAAGTGACTTCGCCGGAAATAATATCACCACAGGAAATGGCGTCACCAGCCTAAAGAAACTCAAACATATAAATAGAATGCTTTGCATGAGGCCCACGGAAGATGTTACCTAGTAGGGTAACGAAACATCTGGAAATGAACCTCCAAGCTCAGTGAGCAAACCTACAGCCAAAATCTAACTGTTTCTTTGATGCTCTGTTCCCTAAGAGAATACATAATGAGAATTATCAATTGTCGAATCTATTGCTTTGCCCTGTTATTTTCTAATTAAAATGCCCACAGCCTGCAAACCCTAGCTATTCTGAAGCCAGTCACTGGAGATTGCTGGAACATCTAGAGATGAGGACTTTTTTCCTCCTGTCTCTTTTTGAAGTCCCATCTGCCCACTGTTCCCCAGTGGTGGTACCAAGTTGCTGAAGGATGCAGAGGTACTGCTGAGAAGCAATATGTTGATTTTGATGTACTGTACCTTCAATTGCTGATGAGCTAGCTGAAGAAATACTGTGAATTTTCCATGACATGGAAACTCTCTTTGGATAGGAAACAAAACACCAAAGTGCTAATGCTACACCTCTGTTCAAGAAGGACAGTCAGCAGAGATTTGCAAGAACATCTGAAAAAATGCATATGAGTAGTTTGTGGAAATAAGAATTTATGGACAGACAAAATGAATGGATGTTTTAAATGGCATTTACTAAAGTGCCACGCAGTTGTTCGATAGTTGATAGTGGCACAACATGATAAATGCCAAGTAACTGTTTGGGTGAAAGATGGCATATAGGAGACAGGTTTTAATAATGTCTTAATGACTGCTTCTGGAAATGTTTCCTATCAAATGCAATGAATGAAGTAGTTAAAATTTGGAAAAAAAAAGGAATATTTAAAGCATGTGAAACATGAAAATGGAAATTGACAAAGTGGATAACTCTTTCAGATAGGCTGAATGGCTGCCTTTTATAAAATAATAACATTTCATGGAAATATTCTCCACAACGAGAATTGAATTTTTAAAACATAGAATGAAAGAAGGATGTACTGTTAGTGAATAACATTGGTTTGCAGCACTAAATATTTTTTAAAAAATGAAATCTACTTTGTGTCCTAAATACCATTCAAAACTATTTCCAGATTGGAGCACTTTCTTGCACCTATTTACATATTCACGAGCTTCTTTTTAAACATGCTTCCCCTTGATTCTGCTCCCTGTTGTTTGTTTGTTTTTCTTTCCATCATTTGAAGTCTGATTTCAGTATTCTAATGATACTGATACTACAGCCTAGCCATAGTGTTGCAATGAGGAAGTTCCAGTAAAATTGAACAATGCTGTATTTGAATCTGAAGCCTTTTTCAAAAACATATTTTTCTGTTATCTGTTATCTTCAAATTCTCAAAGTTGGTGCTTTTATTTTTGTCTTCAAGAGTGCCTAAGTTTTATATTAAAGCAACAGTCCTATGTCAATATTTTCCACCGAAAAGTTGCATTCGTCTGCAGTGATACTTGTCTGTTTGCAAGCAGCACATTTTGAGATCCCTCACTCTTTAAATCAGAGTGCCATTTATTTTAATGGACCTGTGATCTGTCTCACTCTCTTAGCTATAAATCTTCTTGCTAACATTCCCCAGTGTTAACAGCTCTGCATGAATCAGTGAATTACATATAGTATAGGATGAGTCAGACTCTTGCATCCGTGTTGCAGAATAACCATTCTCTCAAGGGCATTTCTTCTTTACAATGATTGAATGGAATTCAGCACACTTAATTACTCTTTTGTAAACAGTAATATGCTGGATGACTAAATAAAAGCTTTGTAAAGAAGTGTTTCTGGTTTATAGCTCCCATGAGGTCATTGAGATATTTTATATTTTAGAAGATTTAATGAGTTTCCAAAATAGATTATCTTTTTAAGGGCTGCTTCTCCCTGCTTTCATTGATGCTAATGCAGTGAATGAATGTGAGGAGTGTATCACAGCTAATTGAAGAATCTACTATTCCTCTTCCTGTTGACTGGTGATCATCTAAAAGGGTTAAATCTGACATAAAAACAGTGAAGCGATTCATGAATGATCTGTTTTTCAGTTACTGAGAAACTTACCCAAATAATTTTTTTTAGTAGGGGAGAGAAGAAAAAAGGGTATAAGTTTAAAATAAATTTGTTTTCTCAAACCCAGGAGAGCTGCTAAGCTGATTAGCCAATGCAGTGAATAAAAATTGTTGGAATGTCAGTCTTGTACCTGTTCTTTGCTTTTTTTTGTTGGTTCCCAGTTTGATTTTATCTTTTCTGAAGTACCTAAAATATTATCATAGGCACTTTTCATTTAGAGAATGAAAGTAGTTTGACTGCACATGAATAGTAAATGTTCTCTAATTTATGGAAAGCAGGACCAATCCTACATTTTCTTATTATAATCCATTCTGGGCAATCAGCCTTTTGAGCTATTGAATAACAGTTATCTGTTGCAAAACAGTATCTGTATTGGCACTGATCTAATCTGTGTTTCTAAATGTTTTGCTCGTACTTTATTTGGCTTGTATATATGTGCCCGTAATATAGTTAAATTGGTTATGTTTGTATGATTTCTCATAATGTTTGTTTTTCTTAAAAATCACAGGAATGGCTAAAATTGGTGCTCAAAAATGGAGTTTCATCACAAATATAGGTTGAATGAATCTGCATCGTTGTAGTCTCTATCCTAAATCTGAGCTTTCCTATGTCTGAGACAGACATTCTACATGGGGAACAGAAAAGAGCCTTTTTGTTCTGTTTCCCATCTGCACTATCATAGTGTTTTTAAAGGTGTTTACCTTGGGTGACAAAGCACTAAATTTCACTTCACAATTTTTGTCTGCTCCTGTTCAACGTTTTTGATAGTCTGCAGATTTACAAAAGCCTTTGCTTCTGCGCTTTGGGTAGGAAATCTGTTGATTGCCACGTGAACCTGCAAAATCTCTTGAAGGATGGCACTGAGAGAATGAGAGAAAACACATAACTTAATACTTTGTCCTTTGTTTGACCTCCAGGGATATGAAATCCACATGTTTGATCATGTGACTAATACAACAATATGCCTTGGGAATACAACGGAAAACATCTTTGAGATCTCTGATCTGAAGCCTGGCCATAACTACACATTCACAGTGCAAGCCAGATGTTTGTACAATGGGCAGATTTGTGGTGAACCTGCTTCCCTGCTGTACGATGAACTTGGAAATGGTGAGGTCATGAAAATTTGATAACTAAACCACTGAACCCAAGTATACAGCATTAAACTAATTCTCAGTTAGCCTAGAAGGCAAGAGTCTAATATGCATTTAAAATAATACTTGGCTATGATGCTGTATTTTCCTACACCCAGCCAAGTATGCATTTGGATACTTGAGCATTTGACAGTATTTGCTTTGTTCTTGTACCAGAACATTTAATTGTTATTTCTGTGTAGAATTTTTACTTCAATGCTATGTGTTTTGTGCCCTTTAACACATGAACGTTGGATCTCATTTTGCTCTAAATCGGTGTTCTTAGACTTTTATATGGTCTCCTGTCTAGACTTTGCTGTACAATACTATCTCGTAGTCATGAAGGAAATGTCCTGGTTTTACAGTTATCTTTTTAGTTGCTAGATCTATTTTCAACAAGAAGTCTTAAGGGAATGAAATTTAGTTTTTATGTTCCCATCTGGTTACTTTAGAATTTATTTTAACGTGTACTTTCTAAAAACAAGTTGTCTTTTTATTTCTCTCCACTTAAAAGCACACAAATGCTGAGCAACAATTAACTGAGCCTTTAGAGAGAACAGTAACAAAGTATGTTCCTTTGCCCCCATCTGTGGGTTGTTGATTAGGATTTTAGCCCTAGTAGAGGTTTTTGATTGTATCTCTCATTTTAGTTTAGACTATAGGAATTTTCATTTTCTTTTCAGCAAATTAAAAATGACAGAAGTTTTACTCAACTACACTCCTTACTGCTTTGATCCTAGATAGTTTTGGGTCATAACCTTAATGTTCTGTCTTAAATTCATCAATATCTGTCAGGATTTCCACACTGACCTTCTCTCTTCCACCCTCCTTCCCTGGTCAACCACTCATTTTGATTTTAGGTTTGTTACATTTCACACATCTATTTTGAACTACTGACACAAATGCATACCTCAAATCTTAGTTCAATTAAGTGTTCCCTACATAACTGTGTAACTCATTCCTTGTTTAAACTTCACCCAGGATCTGTTAAATCTTGCTGGCAAGAAAATGTATCATGTTTGATTAAACAGACAGATTCATTGCATCTACGTTGGCTAGTTTTTGCAAAATTGCTTAATGCTGGATCACACATATTCCATTTCTTATTTGGGAAAGCTTTGCAATTTCTACATCCCAAAATTCACTTCGCATTTTGTATATTATTCATACCTTTTGTGATTTGTTGCGTATCTGTTGAAAACCGCACCCCACTAAAGTGAACAATAAAGAACAAAATCCAATTATTATACGTAAGCACATTCCATCGAGCAAAATAGCTCTACTGAGCGCTTCTGTAATGCAGTTTTCTAATTATACAACATAGAGTTTCCGACATTCTAATAACTGTTGGAGTTTCCATATGATAGAAAAGTCAGTTTTTGTCCCTGCATGGAGCTTGGATCACCCTGGTTATTGAGCCTCTGACCTCAATGAATGACTGTAGCCCTTGGGAAACCATGCAAATAGGACATATATTACTCAGCAGGTTGTTCAGTGACCTGGGTGGAGGGTAGAACTGTCCTCTGGCTCATCTGAAGTTGACATTATTTCCAGTGATGCCCCTCAAGACGTATCCATATTGCTTTCATTCAGTTGTCTAAAATGGTTTGATAGTGTTAGGGATTTGACACAATGATGTGATTTAAAGCAAATGGTTAGTGGTTTTGAACTACAAAGTTGGATTATCAAGCCACAAGTGATGTTGACTATCTAATGATGTTTGATTTGAGTCCCTACTAATTGTGTTTTGCATTTATGATTTTCATTCCTTATGATTTATGAACAACTTGTTTAGAATGTTGACTACACAAAACTAGAAAATAATTCCCAAGTTTATACTATAACCCTGGGACAAGAGCATCAGTATAATTAGCAGACAGCACTTGGAAGAAACAGTAGAATTTTATTTTAGGCCACAGTTTAAAAATGTAAATACCCTTTGGTGGTAATCTGCATTTGCTTAATAGACTCAGATGATGTTTTAAACAAAACTAAATTTGAATATCAGGAAATTTGGAAGAACTATTGATTAGCAGTTCGGACAATATGAAGGTGAAAGAGAAGCTGACTTCTTCGGTGTCATCCTTTTTTTTTAAGAATGCAAAGTTCCAGTCAGTAATAACTTGCCTTTTGCTTTCAGCTAGTGACTGACCTGATGACTATTTGTAGAATATCATATTTTACATGTATTCTGTATTTTTACTTCCAATTTGGATCATGTTATTGACTGGTTTTAAAAAATAACTGAAGTCCTTTTCAGGTGAATCTCTAAATTGGAATACCATTTATGACATTTTGTTATTTTGTTTTTTTCTTCCCAAATTACAGATCCATCAGCTTCCAACAATCCCAAATCCACAGATGTAGCGGCTATTGTGGTACCAGTAATGTTCCTGTTGTTGGTGATGTTAGGTGTTGGCTTTATTATGTTATACGTTCGTCATCGAAGGCTCCAGAACAGTTTTACAGCTTTTGCCAATAGTCACTATAATTCTCGGCTAGGATCGGCTGTGTTTTCTTCAGGTGATGAGCTAGGTAAGGATTTTCCCAGTTTAAACGAGTAGATTGCATACATCAAACATCCTAATCGCAGCTATGCACAAAAGTCTACTGATACAAGCTCTTTGGTAATGTGTTCCATGTTTTCCATTGGTATTCTGAGGAGCTGATTGTTGGGGCACTGCTTATAAAGTACTTTTGGATCCTAGAGCATGTGGAAGGTGCTGTTGTTTGCTTTACTTTGCTTTTGTGCCTGCCTTGGTTTAATATTAGCATTTTTGATTCTGTGTACTGTGGGTTCCATCTTTACTCCTAAGGATGCACGTAATCTGTTTTGGAAGTTCCTTCCAGCACTGAGTGAATACTGCACTGTCAGTGGTACTTAAAGATGTCAGTACTGAGATTAGCATAAACTTATTGCAAAAGAATATTAAGAGGTTTTGACACCATTGCTTGCAGAACTCTTGGATTCTCTACAATATCATTCATTTTGACATGAAACCAGGTGATTTCTCAATCCGTTAGAAGCTTTCCAGTTTCATTTCTTGGTTGACATAAATGTTAAGGAGTCAGACTATCTGTGCCTTGAGGTGGTAGAACAAAAATTCATTTGGATTCCTGATTTTAGTTTTCCAATGAATAGACTGGGTCTGTGTACTACCCTGTTGAGAAGAATGAGAGAGCATTCCATAAAATGCTGCAAGGATTAAACAGATTGCCTGCTGAAAGACTGATATCCTTGGTTATAAAAGCCAGAGAGACGAGTTGTAAACTTGGGATGAATGGACATTCATTTAAAATTGACAAGGAGAAGCACTTTGTTCAGATTTTTTTATTTTCTCGCAGAACACGGGTGTAACTCACATTCCTGACTTGGAACTGCATCACCATTCCTTTTACTGTGGCTGGCTTAATCCCAGAACTCCCTCCCTAAGGGCATTGTGGGTCTAACTACAGGACATGGACTGCAGTGATTCAAGAAGGCAGCTCTCCACCACCTTCTCAAGGGACAACTATGGATGGGCAATAAATGCTGGGCTCAGCCAGTGATGCCCTCATCCCATGAGTGAATTTCAAAAAACAATTAGCAAGCTGAGCATTTGCTGCTGATCCTTAATTGCCCTTGAGAAAATAGTGGTGAGATACCTTCTTGAACCGTTACTGACCATCTAATATAAATACACACACAATGCTGTTAGAGGGTCATAACAACCATAATGGAAGAACTATATAGTGCCAGACAGAATAGAGCCTGACTGGTATATAGCTGAGTATATTCAAGGCTGAGACCCTATCTTTGTATTTCCCATGTCTTAACCACCTAGCCTACACGTCCCTGAACACTGTGGGCAATTTCGCATGGCTAGTCCACCTACCCTGCACATCTTGGGACTGTGGGAGGAAACTGGAGAACCTGGAGGAAACCGGTGCAGACGTGAGGAGAATGTGCAAACTCCAAACAGACTATAACCCTGGGACAACAGCACAGGGTTTCTGAGGCCGGAATTGAACCTGGGTTCCTGGTGCTGCAAGGCAGCAGTGCTAGTCACAGAGCCACCATGCCCCCCTCTTTTTTTTTTTCTCATGATCTTAATGAGGGATATTAGAATCCATAAAAAAGGTTGAATTAAAGTGTGGGACTTCATGTTCTTTCATTCTTGTAAAGTTCCATTGAACAGGTGAGCCAATAACTATTCAGACATGTTTAGTAGTAAATTACCAAATCTTTCTCAGCAAGGTCTTGTAAAGCAGCAACAGACTTTTTTCCCCCAACATGCTGCACACATTAAACTGCCAGAAAATGGCAGCTGCACGTTGATGGGAAAGAATATCTAGTGGTTTCAGCCTATCTGCCTGGTATTCTGGCAGCTACATTCCTTGCCCCAGTTCTGCCACAGCCGTAAAATAAGATTGGGAAATTATTATTCCTTCATTGTGTTCAAAATATGTACAAAATGATGCTGAGACTGGTTGCTTAAACAGTTTGAATAGGGGCCTTTGACACTGAAGAACTCAAATGATTGGTGAGTGGGATAGAGGAATGGATTTCTTAATTTTGTTTCTTATAGATTTGTTTTTCACTCACTGAACAGTTGACTTTTAAATTTTTCCTGCTTTAGGCGATGATGAAGATGCACCATTGATTAATGGTTTTTCAGACGATGTACCGATGGTACTGGCATGAAGACCTTGCTGCGTCCAAGCAGGTGCAAGAATTCTTTGAAGATGTTTCAGCAGCAGGAAGAAAAAACCCTTTTTAAAAATGCACTTTTCTGAGTTGCAATACATTATTTTTATATGGACCAAAATTTAAAATTTATTGCAGTAAGCTGTAATACCTAGGTGAGACTGCAAGATGAATAGTGCAGTCCTGGTTCCTGACTGTAGGCTTTTGCAGAGCTGTGCTTGTGATCTTCGCCTTCAGGCACCATTTAATTTTCAGGTTATTTGCTTGGTGGATGTTACAGCTGCAGTTTCTCTTTCTGATGGTCTATAGATGGCATTGCATACACAAAGATTAGGTTTCAATTTTAAATCTGATTTTCCAAGACATCAATATTGATTTAAATCATGTTTTAAAAACTATAGGATTATTAGTGAAATAAAATAAAATTGCACAAATGATTTTAAAACTGCTACAATGATTACAGCAATTGAATTTGCTAAATGATTTTACTTCAAAATTAAAAATAGTTTTAGGTACCTAAAAGGGAAAATCTGATCCGTGATGCAACAGAATCTTCTATGGAAATTGAGTAGTTCAGTGGGGCAGTGCATTTAATATTTTCACTACTTCCTTATTTGGACTTAATACAGTCTCAATTTTTCACTTCAAACTGATCAAATAATCAATATAAAAAAGAAAGAGGGAGTTGTGTAAATTACAGAATCATTTCCAACAACAGAAAAGTTGCAAATATAGTCTGCTTATTAAATTATGATATTTTAATATAGTTAATGCATATCCAAACAAAGTTCAGTTTCACAAAAACATCTCAAGTTGCTGACTTGACTTGATTGAATCTGGGGTACAATCCTAAAATGAGTCTGTACAGAAGAAATCATTGAGCCTGGGGCTGCACTTTGAAAGGGCTATCCAATTCATCCTGAAGTCCATTAATTTCTTTTTCTCTAACAATTTATCCCATCCCCTTTTGAAAGTTACTCCTGAATCTATTTCTGTCATCCTTTCAGGTAGCACCTATCAGATCATGGTAACTCACTTTTTTTAAAGAAGAAATAAAATTTTCTGTAACTTGCTACTGATTCTTCTGCCAGTGTCACTTGGGAAAGTGCACCAATTCTTCAGCCCCCACTACTCTTGGTGTTGTCACAGACATTAAAGATTAAATTAGATTAAATTAAATTCCCAATTTACCTGTCTGATGGAGTCAGGTTAACAGAAAACTCTGACCAGGCTTCTGTACTAACAAAAGACTGCTATTTATTACAAAGAGATTGATTCTAACCACAATTAAGCAAATCATACAACTCCACAAGCTGAAATTCTAGCTCCTTAAACACAAATATAGTCAGACACAAACAAACAAAGAAACCTTTCTGATCTCCTGTTGTTTTATTCTTTCCCAAGATTTTTCAGTTCTGGACTGCAGGCCCCGGCCAGTTAACACAATTGTTCAGTTTTTCAGTCATTGATAGAAGCAGTAGCTTTTAGGAAATGGCGAGAGGTGGTCACTAGTTATCATCCAGATTTTGATTACTTCACTGTAGAAAGAGAGAGAGAGAGAGACACCGTTTCCCTGGTACAGTCAGGAGGCTTCTGTCACTGTATTCTTCACATCCTGTTTGTTCGCCTGCCCAGGAACTAATCAAGAGTTGTCATGATGCTGACTCTTGGCCACCACACCTGGTCCCGATTGCACAAACCAATCAGCAGTCTGTCTCCACTGTGTGCATACCCACAGTGCCATGGTGTCTGAGGCACCATTTCCACACACAACTGTTTCAACAGCGAAAACACAACTCTCAATGAGTTCCAGTAACTTTGTTTTTAAATTTACTTGATTCCTCTTTCAGTCCTTGGTTTAAAAGGCCCTTTTCAAATTTGGTTCATGATTCAAAATGAAGGAAAGTAAAAGGAATTTTTCATAACAATTACTAGAATGCTTTTGAATAAATGTACTGTTTATTGTGGAACATTGTATTTTCAAAGGATACTTGAATTGATTTTTTTCTTTTTAACATAAATTTATCTTGGGCAGTTCATGTTCTGCGTGTGTTCCTGATGTCTTCACTCAATATCAAATCCTGTCATTAAATGACATATTTTAGTATTCTCAAATCCTTCATTTTGTTAGTCCAACTTCATATGCTCTTGAAAATATTAACCAAAATATGTTTTTTTTTTCAATCTAATCACCTTTTAGAATCTCTCTTCAGCAACAAAACCTGCATATAAACCAATCTGTTGCATTTCTGAGCTAGACGTGGTTGTCTGAAAAGTTTGCAATTGCCAACTAATTGATGGCATTGGAGCAATAGCTCTTTTGGTTGGCTATAAGCCAGAATTGGGAGGAAAAAAGTCTCTGTGTCCTATGTAGGATTTCTCGGTAGCCCAGGAACATGTGTATGAGCAGATAGGTCAAAATAAATATTCCAGTTCTGTTTGTCTTGTAATTCACTTCAACTAATAACTGAAATAGAAGTGTTCTTTCAAAGATTATTATTATTATTCTTTTACGGCCAACAGAGCGCGCGCGTTTGCTCTTTCTTTCTTTCTTTCTTTCTTTCTTTCTCTCGCTCTCTCTCTCTCTCGCTCTCTCTCTCTCTTCCCCTACCCCGCCCAAAATTCAATATGCTGACCAAACTCTTCACAATTCATTTTGACACCTAGACTATACCTGTGAATTTAAGATACCCTTTTAACTGGAATAAGTTCATGGACCATCCGTAAGTTGCATGCATCAAATTAATGCTTTGTAATTCTCATTTTCTAAAAATCAAACAAACCTTGTTACAGTGAGACATTATGAAGTCCAGGGTTATATTTTTGAATTGACAAACAGATTGAGCTTAGTAGAATTGGTTTTAATTGTCCATAGTTTGTAATGGAGACTGTAATGTAATGATACATGATTAAATAGTAACTGAGGCCAAATGATTGAGTTCATTTTAAGCTTTAGATTTTGTTTGGAGAGGCATGATGATAGATTGGCCATCAGAAACGGAGTGCAGCTTCAATTTTGATCTTGCTGCAAGGCTGCTGGGAGTTCCCAATTCTGTGTCATTTTCTGATCATGGTTTCAACATTAGTAAAATTTTAATTATTTTACTGTCTTAAAGGATTTAAAGAAGGGTACGGTTCTTCAAATTTTAAACAGTTGCCCAACCCGCTGCAAGCTGGTACTAATTCCCTTCAATGGACCAAATATTCCATGAGTCAACACCACAAAAACATTCAGAGGGCTATAATTTTGTATTTCTCTGCCTATTATTCAACCCCAGCTGTAAAGTATGAGGAAGCATTTATGCCATCAGTAAAGGCCAAATGCGAAATCTGTAAAAGTATGTTGTCCTAGTCAATTCTTAATTTACAGTGCACATGATGGTTGCAGTTCTTAAAGCATTGTTGGTTGGATCTCCAAGCCTCGCTCTTCTAGCAACTGAATTGCAATTGGCTTTTTGTCAGACCAAAACAAAATATCTGATCATAAACCAAATTACAGAATTTTCCAATATGCTCCTTCATAATTGCACATTGTTACGGGAGTATTTAGAACCATTTTTCCAGATTTTAGTGGTTCTGCAGTAGTTCTGATTCCTATTTTTACTTGGAAATAAACCCTGATACCCTTTTAATTGTAATGTAATTCTTCATGTATGCTTACATTATTTGAATTGTCAATGAAATGTCAAACAACTTTAATGTTCTTTGTGAAAAAGCATTTATTGTTCAATTATATTTTGGCAAACCAACAAATAATGTGTCACAAATCGAGAACTGGCCAGAGAATTGCAATTGGTTCTCTTAGCATGTTTCTTGATTTTAAAGATTAGATTTGATCTAATTAGTAATTCATACTTCCACTGTCAATCAAGAGCCTTTGTCACTTTGTCTCTTGAGCATAGCTGTAAACTATTAAAAAGAACTTACATATGACAAGTCATTTTAACTATAATTTTGCTCAAATGAGTGGGATTTGTTTGGATTAACAAATATGAAGTTTCAAAAGAATTTTCTAAGTTAATCGCCCTTTTGAAAAACATCAAAGTATATAATTTGGATCACACTAACACACAGCCTTGGTCACTTCCCTGTTGTTTGGTAATGTTGAACTTGATCACAACTTGTGTGAAATTTTGCCAAATGTGCATTATGTGAAGGAAAAAGAAAATGCTGTTTTGGTAATTGTGTTTCCTCTTGAGCTGGCACGCCATCGCGTGATTGCTGACAACCTGCTATCTTGCATTAGTTTAGCTTCACTATGTGGTAGTGTTTAGGTCTGTGTTATAGTTACTATCTGAAATGGAGCCATTTTTATTGATCTAGAATTTGTTTGCATTTTATTTAAGTCACATGAATGTACTATTTTACTGCTGGGTGCATGGAGGGAAAGTCCAGCAGGGCTGCTTGTTTTAACACATGGTACTACTTTTTAAAAGTTTTGTGTTTTCATTTAATTTTTTGCCTTAAAACTGGAGTTTTGTTTTACGAAAATGCTTAAAAGCCTTTAATCATTCTGCCATATTTGCCTTACTGAGTAAAACGTAAGTGTCTGTAATTTTGTGCATCAGCCTTCAATGATTCCAACCTTTGAATTGCACATATGAATACACATGCTCAACTCCATCAACCAGCCACCAGAGCCTAAAAAGTTTTGGTGTGTCCGTTATGCTTCATTTTTATATAAAAAAAAATTGATTGATTCAACTCGTAGAGAAGGAAAATGCATATCAAATTCCAAAGTTGCAGATTGTACAATGCACAATGTACAACGATGGGGTGTTTTGTATAAATGGAAAATGTTTTTAAAAAATGTAAATTTTGGGAAATATTGCTGTGGATCTATTTTTATGTTTGGTAGTGTTTGACTAAAGCACAGTAGACTGTTTGTTTGCATGGGAATGTCGAGGGTACCTCTATATAATGACTACATAAGTCTTGTGTGACACATTATGTTCTTTGTAAAAACAAATGCAACAAAGGAAATCTTGAATTAAGCATAGCTGTGCCAGAAATCAACCATATTAATGGTACTGAAGAAGTCAGGTTCCGATTTTTCATTGTTTTTGATTTTCAGGCTGTTGTGCTGTGAGACTTTGCACTAATAGAATATTGGACAAATTGTGTAACAAACCTCTGAATTCTTTAAACACCAATTGCTGTAAACTTTTGGAAGGGGTGCCATGTGCTTTAAATGTGAATTTTTTTCACTTAATAAATCTCATTTGGGTCAAGAATTTTTCAAGTCTTCTAATTTTCAATGTGTTCAGTAACTAGCAAGCATTGTCATAGCCTCTTGCTGCTACTGCCTTTTATTGCCCTATATGTTTTGATGTTTTCGTTTCCTGCCCAACTGCTGCTTTCATTCCCACTGTCACTTCCTAATACTTCATTCATCCACCCTATTTTTTTTTCTGTCCCCTTCTCTTCTCAAAGAAATGTAAGCTTTCGTTTAACTGACAAACCTCAGCAGTTCTATTGTCTATTATACCGCAACCATTTGTCACTTCAGCTTTGGACAGAGCATGAGTAACCTTATTCAAACATTTATCACTGCAGTGCAATGTGTTCACTCATTGTCTATATGGGTCATTTTCCAGCAGGGGATCATGACTTGTAATTGGCAATGAGAACACTGAAGTTCTAGCGCCCTGAAGTTAACCAAGGTTTCACAACATTGAAATTGCCTCAAAGCCATTCCGATATTGTGTGTGTAAACAATGCAATAATATGTACTGGGAATAAGTGAATTTCAGGATTAAAGGGTTCCTATTACATTAATTTAAATTGAGATCACCAGTTCCTCTTCCAATTTAAAATGTCCCCATTTCATATCTCTTAAGCCCCTCTTTTTTATAGGAATTTTTCCAATTGTCGCTTGAATCCATTTATTCTGCTTGCTTTTATGTGTTTCCTGCAACTTTAATTCAGTCAGTCTTTATCCTTTGATACGTCTCATGTGAAGTTTGATTGGTCTGCTATACTTTTTTTATTGTAAATTGCCTTAATATGCCATTTCATGATATTCACCTAAGAGTTAATGAAGAGACGATGAAGCAAGTCCAGATACCTCTGCGTCCAGTTCTGGTCATTGCACTTTACCAAGTCTGTGAAGGCTTTGCATGAGGTATAGCAAAGATTCACAGGGATTTGCGATCTGGAGCTTTAGTTACATAAATAGATTGCATATGTTGTAGGGCTGTTCTCTTTGGGAAGAAGATTTAAAGGAGATTTAATAGAAGTTTTCAAAATCATGAGGGGTCTGCAAGGAGATGGGAGGTGGAGCAAACTATTCCCATTTGGGGGAAGGGCTTATCTTTTTAAAATCATTTTACACAGGGAGTAGGAAGGTTCTTTTTGAAAATGTTGAAGGTCAGTCATTGGTTTCAAGAGAGAATTGGATAATTATCTGAAGGAAAAATAAGGCTACATGGCAAAGGAATGGATGCAGAAATGGGTGAACTGCTTCTGTAGAGATCCTCTGCATGGACGTGACTGGCTGAGTGGCCTTATTTTATGTTGTAATCACCCTGTGTTTATCATCCGTCCGTTCATATTTCCAGAAACCATTTCAGAAGTTACCTTAATAGGTTATTCACCCTGTTAATGCAGGGATCTGTGTTAGGGTCATAATTCTTTATAAACTGGTTAAAAACATGGGTAAAGGTTTTGTGGTAATGTTTTCAGATTTTGCAAAGATTTGTGCAGGTGTTGGAACAGCAGAACAGGTTAAATAAATGCAAACAGATATAAATGGACAAAATGGGCTCTAATTTGGCGAAAGGCATTTATCTTGGAGAAGTGTGTTAAGCAGGTGAGTAGATGTAACAGCAAGCTCACTATTTTACCTTATGAGGAGTAGAATTGAAGACTGTTGAAAATAACTCTTATGTTGATGCATTGCTCCTAAACCATTGGGAGAGTTATATCATGAAGTTCCAGTTGAAATGTTGTGTAGTAGGCTGACTTCAATGCACTATTCACTACAAGATGGAATGTACCATTTAGCATGAGTAAGTTTCAATTAGAATATTAGTTTTAGCTTTAACCCCCTCCATAGTGAGTGACATTGAGGCTTTAGAAGAAGTTCAGAGAACTACAAAAATAATCTCAAGTTCTTGGATATGGCACTTTGAGACTATACTTCCCTCAGGTAGAATTTGTTTAGGGTTCATAAAATCATGGAAGGACTGGATTGTGACCAGTTATTTAGATGGACTTAGCAGTTTAAGAGGAATTCCAAGCAGCCTGGTGAATGTTAATTTGCTACACTTATTTTTGAGAGGAACCTGGCCTGGTTAACCATCTGAAGCAGAGATCATGGTATGGGAAAAGTAGATATGGAATGAGGGAAGTCATGGACCGTAGACTGGAGTAGTTTTGCTCATCCAGCTGGATAGTATACACATTTTCCAGACTTTTTTTTTCCCATTTGTCCTTGGGTTTTTTTGATGTGGCTTTTCACCTGTCAGGTGTTGAGGAAGTATGGGATGTGGCAGAGAAGATTGTTGGCATAAAGCACAGACATTGCAGTTAAATGAGACAATGTGACTTAGCGTGTCTTTACCTGTCTGGTATTTCTTTGTTTTGTACTATCTATAATATAATCTCTGTGTGCATCTGGGACCAATGTGCACGTTTACACTCTAAAACATGATCTTGGCTCTATGGAGAGAGAGAGTAGCCCCAATTTATGTTTTGTTATAACTTGTGTTTTGAATAAATGGACTGAACTTGATATTTTCTGGAATTAACTTCTCAGATCTTGCTGTTCAGGCAGATTCCACAGGGTTGTAAATGACCAGTAACATCGAAATTCAAAAGAATTGTTTCTAATAAAGTGCGGAAAAGTATGCTTACATTTTGTTGAAACACATCTCTGCTTATACAGTTGGCTCTCGGCCATAATGGGCACTCACTTCTGATGCAGCGTTTGATGAACTCTGGCCTGTAAGTGCTTTGAGGTATGTCTGTGAGGAGTGCAAACTAGGCAAGATCCATATGGGCTTTACACCCTGAGCATCTGCATTGCAATTGATATCTCTTGTTTAACTCTTCCTGCCAGTTCATTGTGTTTCTCCCAGCAGATGCCAATTTATTCCAGGATATGAGAGGTTTTAGATTTTGGCTTAAACTGGTTGTTTTCCTCTTCATGTCCAAAGCTGGTAATCTGCCAGTGTAGGACCAGATCTGCACACTTGTTTATAAACAACTGACACTTGCTATCGTAGTTTACTTTTAACATAAGCAAAATATTCAGCAGTACTTACTGGGAAAGCAAAGGAATGCAGTGGTAATGAACGATGAAAGGATTTGAGGAAGATGTCAAAATATGGGTGGAGAAGTCTTGAAGAGTTTTGAAAGTGGTGCAAGATGCAGTAAACTCAAATAATTTAGGTAATGAATTTCATTGTGTGAAGGGTGATGATTGAAGGCTCCGTTATTATCTGCTTGTACAGCTTTGGTTATGGGATGTGGGTGTATGAATTGCAATGGACTTGGGGTTGTCAACTAAGCCACAGTGTTAGGGAGGATTACCAAGAGGGATAGGTGAACTAAAAAAAGCTGGTTAAAGTCAATTGTGTTAGTGACTGGGGACCTAAAGAGGTTGGCAAATACAGGAGTGATATAGGATTACAGTAAAATAGGCTTGCACCCCTAAACATGAAATGGATTACAGCAATTCTGAAACTTTTTGGTTTTGCAAAAGAATCCTTATCCTAGTTCTTAGTGTACACACTGAATAAGCACAAAAAGGCTTTGCAAGGGTGCTGAAATGATGATAATTTATTAGAGCAACATTCCTTAAATAAATTAATGGAATTTGAAGGAGATCAGTAGTGAGCAGGTTGCCACAGGGGTCTGTGTTGGGTCTGCTACTGTTCATGATGTATATAAATGATTTGGAAGAGGAGGCAGGGTGTAACATATCAAAGTTTGCTGATAACATTCAATTGTGTGGAAAAGCAAACTGCAGCGGATGTGGAGGCTCTGCAGAGAGATTTAGATAGGTTAAATGAGTGGGCAAGGATCTGGCAGATGGAGTTGGTAAATAGGTCAGAGAATTATTTAATTGGTGAAAGACTGCAGCATGCTGTTGTGCAGAAGGACTCTGGAGTGCTCGTACATGAATTGCTGAAAGTTGATTTGCAGGTACAACAGATAATCAGGAAGGCAAATGGAATATTGGCTTTCATTGCGAGATGGATTGAATTTAAGAGCAGGGAGGTTCTGCTGTAATTGTATAAGGTGTTGGTGAGGCTGCACCTTGAGTATTGTAAGCAGTCTCCTGCTTAAGAAAGGATATAGAACAAAGAAAATTTACAGCCCAGGAACAGACCCTTCGGCCCTCCAAGCCTGATCCGATCCAAACCTACTGTCTAAACCTGTGGCCCAATTCCTAAGCATCTGTATCCCTCTGCTCCCCACCTACTCATGCATCTGTCCAGACGCATCTTAAATTAATCTACCAAGACTGCCTCTACCACCTCTGCTGGCAACACGTTCCAAACGCCCACCTCCCTCTGTGTAAAGTACTTGCCGCATGTATCCCTCTTAAACTTTTCACCTCTCACCTTGAAAGCATGACCTCTCGTTATTAATTCCTTCACCCTGGGAAAAAGCTTGTCTCTATCCACCCTGTCTATAGATCCTTCATGATTTTGTAAACCTCAATCAGGTCCCCCCCTCAATCTCCTTTTTTCTAAAAAAAAACAAACCTAACCTACTCAACCTCTCTTCATAGTTAGCACCTTCCATACCAGGCAACATCCTCGTAAACCTTCTCTGCACCCTCTCCAAAGCGTCCGCCTCGGAACACTTCAACCCCAGGGCATCAATGTGGATTTCAACAGTTTCCTCATTTCCCCTTCCCGCACTTTTGCCTGTCCTCGAATGCTGCCTGAATTGCTGTGCTCTTCCAGCACCACTGATCCAGAATCTGGTTTCCAGCATCTGCAGTCATTGTTTTTACCTTCTTTGGTAATGTAGTGACCAGAACTGTACACAGTATTCTAAATGCGGCCGAACCACATGTTTTGTACAATTTTAACATGACCTGTCAGCTCTTCTACTCAATACCCCGTCTGATGAAGGCAAGCATACTCTATGCCTTCTTGACCACTCTATCCACCTGTGCAGCAACCTTCAGGGTACAATGAACCTGCACTCCCAGATCTCTCTGCCCATCAACTTTTCCCAAGGCTTTTTTGTTCATTGTATAATTCGCTCTAGAATTAGACTTTCCTAAATGTATCACCTCATATTTGTCTGGATTGAACTCCATCTGCCACTTTTCCCCCCAGCTCTCCAGTCTATCTATATTCTCCTGTATTCTCTGACAGTCTCTTATACTTTCTGCTACTCCACCCATCTTCATGTCATCTGCAAACTTGCTGATCATACCAACAGCGCCCTCTTCCAGATCAGTTATGTATATCACAAACAACAGTGGCTCCAGCACTGACCCTTGTGGAACACCACTGGTCACCTTTCTCCATTTTGAGAAACTCCTTTCATCTACTACTCTCTGTGTCCTGTTGCTCAACCAGTTCTTCATCCACCTAGCTAGAATACCCTGCACACCATGTGACTTTAGTTTCTCTATTAGTTTACCATGGGGAACCTTATCAAATGCCTTACTAAATTCCATTTTTATGACATCAACAGCCCTTCCTTCATCTATCAACTTGGTCACTTCCTCAAAGAACTCTATTAAGTTGGTAAGACACAATCTCCCCCACACAAAACCATCTTGCCTATCACTGATAAACCCATTCTTTTCTAAATATAAATTGATCCTATCCCTCAATACCTTCTCCAGCAACTTTCCCACCACTGACATCAGGCTCACTGGTCTGTAGTTACCTGGAATATCCCTATTACCCTTCCTGTACAGGGGAACAACATGAGCAACCCTCCAGTCCTCCGTTACCTCACCTGTGTTTAAGGATGCCACAAAAATATCTGTCAGGGCCCCAGCTATTTCCTCTCTTGCCTCCCTCAGCAACCTGGGATAGATCCCCTCTGGTCCTGGGGATTTGTCCACCTTAATAACCTCTAGCCTACCCAACACATCTTCCCTACTTATGTCAACGTGATCCAGACTAATCAAACTTCTATCTCTAATCTCAACGTTCATCATGTTCCTCTCCACAGTGAACACTGATGCAAAGTAATCATTCAGAATCTCACCCATTCTCTCAGGTTCGACACACAGCCTTCCTTCATTATCCTTTAGTGGACCAATCCTTTCTCTAGTTACTTTCTTGCTTATATAAGAATAAAATGCATTGGGCTCCTTAATTCTGCTAGCTAAAGCTATTTCATGACCCCTTTTAGCCCGCTTGATTCCTCATTTAAGACTGGTCCTACTCTTCCGATATTTCTCCAGGGCCCATTCTGTTCTTAGCTGCCTGGACCTTATGTACGCTTCCCTCTTCCTCTTGGCTAGTCATACGATTTCTCCTGTCATCCACAGTTCACAAATCTTTCCTATCCTTTGCCTTCAACGGGACATGCCTATCCTGCACTATCTTTGAAAGCCTCCCACATATCAAATGTGGACTTCCCTTCAAATAGCTGTGTCCAAGCCACACTTCCTAGCTCCTGCCTAATTTTGATATAATTGGCCTTGGCCCAGTTTAGTACTCGTCCCTTAGGACCACTTTCATCTTTTTGTATGAGTAATCTAAAACTTACAGAATTGTGGTCACTGTTCCCAAAGAAATCCCCCACCGCAACTTTTACCATCTGTCCTGGCTTATTCCCCAATACCAGGTCTAATATGGCCCCTTCCCTCATCAGACAATTGATATACTGGCTTTGGAGGTGGTGCAGAGGAGGTTCACCAGATTGATTCCGGAGATGAGGGGATTACCCTATGAGGAGAGGTTAAGCTGCCTGAGACTGTACTCACTAGAATTTAGAAGATTGAGGGGGGATCTTATCAAGACATATAAACTTATGAAAGGGATAGATAAGATGGGGGCTGGCATGTTGTTTCTACTAGTGGGTGAGTCTCAGACTAGGGGACATGGCATCAGATTAGGGGGAGTAGATTTAGGACAGACAAGGAGGCACTGCTTTTCCCAGAGAGTAGTGAATCTATGGAATTCTTTGCCTAAGGAAACAGTAGAGGCTTCATTAAATATATGCAAGACCTAGTGGGAGTGGTTTTTACAGGGGAGGAGAAAGTGAGGTCTGCAGATGCTGGAGATCAAAGTTGAAACTTTATTGCTGGAACAGCACAGCAGGTCAGGCAGCATCCAGGGAACAGGAGATTCGACGTTTCGGGCACAGGCCCTTTCCTGAAGAAGGGCCTGTGCCCGAAACGTCGAATCTCCTGTTCCCTGGATGCTGCCTGACCTGCTGTGCTGTTCCAGCAATAAAGTTTCAACTTTTACAGGGGAGGGGAATTAAGGATTATGGGGATACTGCATGTACAAGGAGCTGAGACGATGAATTGGTCAGCCATGATCTTAATGAAATAGGAGCAAGCTTGATGGGCCAAATGGCCTACTCCTGCTTTTATTACTATGAAACTTTCTTTAATTCTTTCTTCACCTAAACAGTGATACTCAATCTAAGAACTTAAATTTGTGAAGAGGTGTTGAGATTTGGTACATTTACAAAAATAAAGGATAACTATATCCACTGTACTTTCATGCACAAGATTCTCAAGCGAAGATTCCTACTTGTCTGTATTTTCTGTGCAAGTTTAAGATGAGAAGCAGAGAGGAGAATATTGAATGGTTCCTTTAAATAAGAGTTACTAAAAATAGTTTTGCCAGTGCAATGAGTGTTTGTCCTGCCATCTAAAACCCTCAATATCACAATAATTGTTTAACACTTGACAAAAAGTAGAGAAAGGGTACATGAAAATAAAACAAAGAACTGCAGACACTGGAGATCTGAAACAAAAGCAGAAATTGCTAGAGAAACTCTGGTCTGGTAGTATCTGTGAATAGAAAACAGAGTTAACATTTCAAATCCAGTGACCTTAGAACTCTTGGAAGTCATTCTATTCCGATGAAGAGTCTCCGGACTCAAAACATTAACTCTGCTTTCTCTCCACAGGTACTGGCAGATCTGTGTTTTGCCAGCAATTTCTGCTTTTGTTAAAGGGTACATGCGTTGGGTTCAGCAAAATGGGAGTAGATATTACCAACTCCACCTTGATTAGGGTTCAAGCAGTAAACATTAACCTAACTAGCAAAACCAAAAAAAATCCGATGTTAAGCTAGTACAGACATGTTCGGCTGAATGACAATCTCTTGCCAAAGTCTCTGTGACTTTGATTTTAGATTCAACCAGCAAGTTTCCAGGATGAAACAAACATTGGATACAGCACTGGCTCAGTAATCAGTGAGGCTGCTGCCTGACTTTATGTAACATTGGAGGGGTAATAAATAATCTATAATTGAGGAACAGAATCCCAAATTGCCGAGACTGACTAATGAACATTGCGTGCCTCGTATAACAAGGAACAATGTTTGTGTGACATTTCTCTCTCCTCTTCAGAGTTTCTTCACTTCAGAATATAAACAACTCTTTGTTACAAAAATAATTTTACGATTTTGTCTAACAGGTTTTGTTGTAAACATTTGAATGTGGTCTGCTGGAAGCTTCGGAGGTAACTGAGATGAATCCAAACTCTGGCTGCCCAGTTGTTTTACACAACCGACAAACAATCTCCTAATTCACCCTCCACTGCTTTATCTGCCAATTAAACCCACACAGTTGGAAACAGTTTTTCCTATTTACTTGCAACTTTTGATGGACAGTGCTTTCTCTCTTCCCCCTACCTCCCCTTCCCAATTGCAAGCATCCAGGCTGAAGGCTGTTTAGATTTTCACAGCACTTCACTGCAGACTATAGTGTGCCTCTCTGCTCTTTGGCTAATTATGCTGTCGCAACAACATTCCCAAGTACACAACACCATCCAGGCCAAAGGAATCCGTTTAATCAGTATCCCATTGACAAACCTAAATATCCACTCACTGCTCTGTGGGTGCTGTGTCTGCAGCAACTCACCAAGGTTTTTTTTTAAGAAGGTTGTAAGAAAAAGGAACAGGAGTAGGCCATTTGGCCTTCAAGCCTGCTCCACCATTTGATAGGATCCTCACATTCACCTTCCTGTGTTTTTCCCATAGAAGCTGGATTCTCTCTATCTCAGCCTTAAATATACACAAGGGCTCTGCCTCCACATTCTCTGTGATAATGATTTCCAAACATTCTCACCCTCTGAGAGAAAAAAATTCCTCCTCATCTCCGTCTCAAATCAGCTCCACTTTATTCTGAGACTGTGCCCTCTGGTCCAAGATTCACCCGTCAGGGGAAACATCCTCTCAGCATTGATCCTGTCAAGCCCCTTAAGAATCTGATATGTTTCAATGAGATCACCTCCCATTCTTCTCAACTCCAGTGAGTAGAGTCCTTTGCTAATAAAACAATCCCTCCACATTAGGGATCATCCTAGTGAGCCTTATATGAACTGCCTCCAATGAAATAATATAATACCTTAAATAAGGGGATCAAACTGCCAAAGTACTCCAGATGTGGTCTCCCCAGCACCTTGTACAGTTGCAGTAAGATTTCCCTTCTTTACACTCCAACCCCCTTGAAATAAGGGCCAACATTCCATTATCCCTTCCTGATTACCCGCTGTCCCTGTGTGTTAGCATTCGGTGTTATAAGAGAGAGATAATAAACTGAACAGTCTCCTTTGCGGGTATTTTTAATCAACCTTCTCAGAGATGGTTTGACACACCACTGGAGCAAGTAGGACTTGAACCCAGATCTCCTGCCTCAGAAGTAGAGACACTGCCACTGCACCACAATTTCCTTAATGTATTGTATCTTACGATGACATCCAGTTTGGATGGACAATTTATAGTGAACTTGCACCAGAACATTCTGTTGATACTTGTGATTTTCCAAAATTGAGGATAGGGAGGAGAGTGCACTGCTTCAACACAAAGGAAATGTTGCTCACAACCTATTTCTTACTCTTTAGAAAGGTTTTGCATTGATTACAAATGACAACCATTTTGTTGATGGCCTTGGTTTTTGTAACTCCACAAGAGAATGTTGCAGGGATAAAATCATAAAGAATCACAGTTCATATGATTCAGGAGTCAGGATTCTGTTAAAGGAAGAGGATAAGGTCAACCTGCAGGCGATAGGTAAGATATATTCAATTGGCCTTTAAATCTGTAGATTATTGAAGCAAAGAGCGTGGGGTTGAGTGGTTTGTTGGATCTGATCACAAGGTGGCAAGGATGCAGGTGGAGGAAGTCTTGTAGGTTTTGAAAAGTCAGGGTTACAATGATTTTATGTTGTTAATATATGAAAAAGATATCAAAATGTCTTTGGAGATATACACAGGCATATACAGATTTCAGAACCAGTCAAGGAACGTGTTCATATCTCACAAAAAAAACAGACTGCAGGTCAAGAGCAAGGGAATGAATTTTTTTGGAAGATCTGATGCAGTTACTGGGAATGGCTTATCCCGTGAAATATTGACTCCTTGCGTCACTGGCTACAGTGAGTATAATCCACACAGTGTGACGATTCCATGGCTTTAAGAGGTGTATTTTGTCCAGGTTTTGTTTTTAATGAAGAAAGGTTGAGATAGAGGCACAAGCAGTCTATTCAAAGCCAACAAAATAAAAAAGCTTGTGAGGCCTTGAGTTTTGTTTTAAAAGCTGGAACAGTAGAAGCAGCCTGAAGGGGTGGGGTCAAGCTCCCACAGAACCAGGATTTTAGTTTTAACTTTCCGCAGTTGCTGAGGTCATGAGGCTGGATGTGGAAGCTCTTATTCCTTTCTCTGTTACTGCTAAAAGTTGGGGATCTCTTCCTGCTGCTAGAATTGCATGTGAGATAATGTATTTTACTGAATTTGCCTTTGCCAACAGTATGTTTCTAGGATGTTACAATATTAGAACAGTTAATTAGGAGTAGTTAATGTATATATAATTTTGTTAAGCATTTCGATAGGGTTACAGCTAAGCCAATTCTTTTATTTTGTGTGTATTTTAACTGTAGTGTAAAAATAAAGTGTGTTTTGCGTAAAGTCAAATAGTTTGACCAATTGAATTGCATCCTTACACTTAGCCTAAACTCTAGCTTTTTCTTGTTTTAAACATATCTTAATATAGTTTGAAGGAGTTTGATTTTGTCTGGTCCATAACAAATGGGGAGGCTCTTGGGATCAATATCTTTAATTCCAGTTTGGGTTTAGGATCAGTGGACAGAAGGCAAGGAGTGATAAGTGTTGGTGTTCTCTTTTTGGGTGTTCAATTCAGTTCAATTCAAAACAGGGTGTGCCTTGTGTAATAACGGCTCTTTCAATCACTTAAGAGTTTCCTGGGGGCGGAAGAAGTCACTTTGGGAGTTTTACAGAAAGTGAGCAAGGCAAAGTTTTTGGAATTGGCAGACAAGCTGGAGTCGGGGTTGCTTTTGTCCATGCGAAAAGGAGAGAGAACTTCAGCAATAGCTTGTCATCTATAATTGCCAGAAATACCATAGGAATCGTTGGAAATGGCTAAAATTCAATTCCAAATAAAAGAGCTTGAACATGTAAAGGAAATGAAACAGTTTGAATTATGATTGAAAGCAGAAAGAGAGAATAACTCTAGCAGAAGAAAAAGGAAAGAAATGCCCTAGCAGAAGACAGGGAGGAAGAGAGAGTTTTTGAACTTCAGAAGTTGGACCTGAAAACTCAAAAGTCAAATTAAAATGGCGGAGGTAAAGGTGAAAGTTAAGAGTAGTGATGAGGACGGTGATGGAGAGCAATTGTAGCCAAAGGCCTGGTGGAATCCATTTAAATATGTCCGAAAGTTATCAAAGTTTTACAACAAGGATGTAGAATCCTTTTTCATTTCATTTGAGAAAGTGGCTAAACAAATGAAATGGCCGGTGACCATGTGGGTCAAAGTTGGTAAGTAGAGCAAGTGAGGTATTTGCATCACTATCCGAGGAGGTACCTGGGGAGTATAATGAGGTGTAAAAAGCCATCTTAAATGCATATGAGCTAGTACCAGAAGCCTCTCGACAACATTTTAGGAATCTAAGGAGAGAACCTGGTCAAACGTACCTAGAGTATGAAAGGATCAAACAAAGTAATTTTGACTGGTGAATAAGGGCATGGAAAATAGATTAAACCTATGACACTCTCAGAGAGACTATTATTTTGGAGGAGTTCAAAAATTCACTTGCTGAAGTAGTGAGAACTCATGGAAGAGCAGAGAGTTAAAACAGCAAGATTAGCAGCTGAAATGGCTGATGATTATGAGTTGGTCCATAAATCAAAGTTTGGCTTCTGACGTCAATTTCAATCTGTGAGGGATTTAAATTGGGCAAAAGAGAAATCCTCAGGTGATAAGGGAAAAGGACATCTAATTGAAGATAGTAAAGAAGTTTACCACAGGGTAAAATGGAAGCCCATGAAGGGGAAAGAGAGGTTAAAAAAAAAGCTCAGGTGTTTTCACTGTAAAAAAGGAGGCCACATGAGGTTGCAGTGTTCATTGTTCAGAAAAGGCTTTGGGAAGATGGAGGTGGAAGAACAGGATAAACCAGTGAGTTGTGTTGAAGTGGTAAAGGAAAGCACAGTGGAAGCTAAAAAGCTGCAAAGAATGCACAATCTGGTCAGGGGGTTGGTTGAAAAGAAAATGCCAGTTCTTTTTAAGGAAAGTACTTGCGTGGGTAAGGTTTACTCATGTATATCAGGAGAAATAGATAAAGAAATTAAGGTTTTAAAAGATACAGGAACAGGTCGTTTTTGGTGAGAGCTGAGGGGATATGTAATTCAGAAGGAGTATGGCCAGGAAAGTTGGTAATATGTGGAATTCATCGTGAGAACAGCAGTGTTCCAATGTATCAAGTGAAGTTGGAGAGTCCGGTGAAAAGCAGTGGTAGGCGTAATAGAGAAATTTTTGATTCCAGAAATACAGTTTATCGTTGGTAATGATAGAGCTGGATCACAGGTAGCAGTGATGCTGACAGTGGTTGAAAAGCCAGTGGACAACCAGCAAGTGAGGTGTTACAGGAAGTATATCCTGGGATTTTTCTTGACTGTGTTATAACAAGGTCACAAAACCACAAGTGGCAACAGAAGGAGAAATCAAAGAATAAACGTAAGGAAGTTGAAGTTCAGTTATTCAGAAACTGTGTTTGATCAAATGGATGAGAAAAAAAAAACAAGAATTGGTGGAGGACAATGTGGATATTTTTACTTCAGAAAAATTCGCTGAATTAACACAGAAAGATGAAAAACCAAAGCAGTTGTATCAAAAAGCATACACAGAAGAAGAATCTGAGAATATCCCAGAACATTATTATCTTAAAAATAATGTCTTGATGAGGAAATGGAGACCATCACATATTCAGGCGAATGAGGAATGGGCCGATGTTCATCAAGTTGTATTACCAGTGGGTTATAGAACGGAGGTGTTGCAGGTAGCACATAAATTACCGGTAGGAGGTCATTGGGGAGTAAGGAAAACTATGGAAAATACAAGAACATTTTAATGGCCTGGCTGCATAAGAATGTGGTTGAATTTTGTTAGACATGCCATTTATGTCAAATAATTGGAAAATCTTAGGCAGTGATAAAACCAGCACCTTTAATACCCCTTCCTGCATTTGAGAAATGTTTTATAAGAGTCTTAGTTGATTGCGTAGGACCCCTACCGAAAATAAAAAGTGGGAATCAGTATTTGTTGACCATAGTGAATGTGTATACTAGATTTCCAGAGGCCATTCCATTACGCAGTATCACAGCGAAAAGGATTGTGGAAGAGTTACTGAATTTTTTTTTACTAGATACAGAGCAGCCATAGAAGTACACTTGGAACAAGGGTCAAATTTTACATCAAAATTATTCAATTAAGTTATGGATAGTTTAGGAATAAAACAATTTAAATCCATTGTGTACCATTCAGAATCACAGGGAGCATTAGAACGATGGCATCAAACTTTAAAGACTATGTTGAGGCCTTATTGTCAAGAGGATTGCGATAAAGGAATTCCATTTGTATTTTTTGCAAGTTGGGATATACCTATTGAAGCAACTAAATTCAGTCCATTTGAATTAGGTTTTGGGCATGAGATGAGAGGACCACTAAAATTATTTAAGGAGAAATTGGTGAGTCAGAGTTCAGAGATCACATATTTGGACTATGTGTCAAATTTTAAGGAAAGGTTAAATAGAAAGTGTGATTTGGCTAGACAGCATTTGAAAGTAGTCAAGAGTGTGGTGCTGGAAAAGCACAGCAGGTTAGGCAGCATCCGAGGAGCAGGAAAACTGATGTTTCGGGCAAAAGCCCTTCATCCGGAGGACTTTTGCCAGAAACATCAATTTTCCTGCTCCTCGGATGCTGCCTGACCTGTGCTTTTCCAGCACCACACTCTTGACTCTAATCTCCAGCATCTGCAGTCTTCACTTTCACCTAGCATTTGAAAGTGGCACAGCATACGATGAAACAGGACGTAGGCAAGAGAACAAAAACTCACAGTGGAGGTAAAGTGTTAGTGTTAATTCCAGTAAAGGTGAACTTTTAAAAATAAGGTTTAGTGGGCTTTCTCAAATTGAAAAGAGATTGAGGGAGGTGAATTATTTGATAAGAAAGCCAGATGGAAAGAAATCTGTGTGTGTGTCATTTGAATATGCTTAAAAGGTATTCTAGAGGGAAGGAAAGCAAAAGAAGAACATGTTACTGGGTACAACATGGATGAAGAACCAATTTCATATGATTCTGAAGTGGACATTCTTCAAATTAAGTTGGATAATGAGGAAGTTCTCAAAAATTGGGCTAAATTATTATTTATCTTCCAGAGGAAAATCAAAATAACCTGAAAGAGTTACTAAAATCACGAGGACAGATTTTGGAATAAGCTGCAAAGTACTAATCTGATTATGCATGATGTAGATATAGGAAAGACTATTCCAAATTAAGCAACATCATTATAAACTTAGCCCTCTAAATTTGGCATAGGTTCAAAAAGAGATTGAACGCATGCTCTAAGACAACATATTGAAGTGAGCTGCAGCAACTAGAGCTTCTCCATAGTAATGGTGCAAAAAACCAGAGCATACCCAATGATTTTATGTAAACTATCCCAAAGTCAATGCAGTTACAAAATCTTACTCATATCCTATTACACGCTTGGAAGACTGTGTTGAGAAGGTGGGACCAGCAACGTATATTTCCAAGTTGAACTTGCTCACAGGATACTGAGAGGTACCTTTATCTGAAAGAGCAAAGGAAATTTTGGCTTTTGTGACACCAAATGGACTGTACCAGTTTAAAGTCATGCCATTTATTATGAACAATGTGCCAGCCACATTTCAAAAGCTAACCAAAAAAGTCATTTTGGGATTAACCAATTGTGTGGTACACATCGATGACCTGGTGATTTTTGAAACATTAGTGGGCGGCACAGTGGTTAGCACTGCCGCCTCACAGCGGCAGAGGCCTGGGTTCATTTCCCACCTCAGGCAACTATCTGTGTGGAGTTTGCACATTCTCCCTGTGTCTGCGTGGGTTTCCTCCAGGTGCTCCTGTTTCCTCCCACAATCCAAACATTTCCTTCCACATTTGTGCAGGTTTGGTGAATTGGCCATACTAAATTGCCTATAGAACATAGAAGAATACAGCGCAGTACAGGCCCTTTGGCCCTCGATGTTGCGCCGATCCAAGCCCACCTAAACTACACTAGCCCACTATCCTCCATATGCCTAT
>NC_057744.1:2811978-2833109 GCF_004010195.1 Chiloscyllium plagiosum | reverse complement strand
GCCAGAGGCCTGAACCCCATTGCTTACCCCTGGTAAGTCGTCCCCCCCACAAGTATCCAAAACGGTATACTTGTTCTTGAGGGGAACGGCCGCAGGGGGTCCCTGCACTGGCTGCTTCCTCCCAGTCCCCCTCACTGTCACCCATCTATCTGCCTGTAGTGTTAGGGGAAGGGGTAAATGTAGGGGAATGGGTCTGGGTGGGTTGCTCTTCGGCGGGTCGGTGTGGACTTGTTGGGCCGAAGAGCCTGTTTCCACACTGTGAGTAATCTAATTTATTGGAATCCTTCAATCCACTTCGGGAGGCAGGCCTGGTACTAAACCTGGCTAAGAGTGAGTTTGCAAAAGCCCACATTTCTGAACCATCATTGGAATGGACAGATTACCCCACGAGATGTGAAAACAGAGGCTATTGGGGAGTTTCCCATACCATTGAAGACAGCAATAGTACAATTGCTGGGACTGAGTGGTTTTATTGAAAGTTTGTACCGAATGTTAGTAATGTGGTTGCTCCACTGACTGACATTGAAGAAGTGCACAATATTTCAGTGGACAGAGGACAGTCAGAAGATATTTGACAGCCTGAAAGCGGTGTTAACCACTGCCCCAGTATTAGTTACATCTACTTATGCAAAGCCATTCAAGGTGGCTATCAATGCAAGTGAAGTGGGGTTCAGTGCTGTAATCTTACAGGAAGACATTGAGAAGATAGAAAGACCCATTGGGCACTTTTCCAGAAAATTGAATAATCATCGATAAAGCTCCCACAGATCTAGATTTTTTTAGTTTTGGCTTTCTGGAGTCTTCAAGCTCGATATTGAAGCTTTTATTCCTCTTTCTGTTACAGTAAAAGCTGGGGTTCTTTTCCTGCTGCAAGAATCACATGCGAGATAATCAATTTTACTGAATTTGCATTTGCCAAGGGTGTGTTTATGGGATGTTACTATATTGTAACAGTTTATTAGTAATTGTTCATATATTATTTTGAACATTTTGATAGAATTACAGCGAAGCCAATTCTTTTGTTTTAGTTTGTCTGTATTTTAACTGTACTGTAAAAATAAAGGTGTGTTTTGCATAAAGTCAACTAGTTTGACCAATTGAGCTACATGTGGAATGCAATGCCTTTATACTTACATCTAAAATAAGAAAAGGTTCGGGTCTAGGCTATTTTCTCAAAATATTTTGAGAGGGTTTGGTCTGGTCCAAATTAACAGTAACTTGCCAATATTCCTTCAATGGCAGCTTTACCTATGACCTGTATCACAGTGACGGACAAAGGCAACAGACCACCACCATCTGCAAGTTGCCCTCCAAGCCATATACCATCCTGACTTGGAAATGCATCACCATTCTTTTACAGTCGCTGGGTCAAACTCCTGGAACTTGCTGCCTTGGAGCACCCTTGAATGCAGTGTGCAAGAAGGTGGCTCATTCCTATCTTGTTGAGGGTTACTAGGGATGGGCAATAAATCTAGGTTTGCCAATGACACTTGCATCTGGGAAATGGATTTTTAAAAACGTATTCCTTCTTTTGGAACTGTATTGTCGATTTGACAATATGACGGCAGACTGGATTTTGTGCAGTGAATAAATTACACGTGTAGGCAGATAATGTTTATAATTCTAAACAACAAATTTAAACCCACCCAAAATAGAATGGACCATTAGAAGGTTATTAATTTCAGAAAACCTTACATTTAGCTTGATGCACAGGGCACGCATTTGCAAAGTAATTTTAAACCATACTTTAAAGTGGACTCTGCAATGTCAATGTTGGAGATTGCTGCAATTTTAAAAATTGAAGAATCCAAATTTGAGCTGGATCAAGTGGAGTTGGCAGTTTACTCTGTATGTACATGCAATACCCATCATATGGCGAAAGTCACCATGTGACATCTGGTTCCATTATGGGAAGACAATAGGGGATCCATAGGGACTAGCATGAGTTTCATCCTTTCTTTGGCTGGTGTCAATATAACCGTAACTCGACACCCTCATGAGCAGAAACATCGAGAAACTTATTAGGTTTTGAGGAGTGAATGGAAGGAGTAAAGTGTGGAGGTCAGAGACTCCTTCAAGTTCATTTTGCAACTCTTTCTTTTCATCCAAAATAGAATGAGTCTCCTGGTTTGGTCCCATACTAATATCTGCAACTTTTGGTTTTGGTTTCCTCCTTCTCCTCACATCAGTCTTCATTCTCCATCCGATTACACAAGGAAAAGGCTACTTTTCACTCTGTAGTATTACAATGCCACATCCAAGCTTGGGAGTGTCTTTTATAAATATACTGCAACATTCCAACAATGTGGAAAACTGCCCAGGTATGCCCTGTAGTCAAAAAGCAGGATATATCCACCCAACCAATTACTGCCCCATCAGTCTACTCTCGATCATCAGTAAAGTGATGGAGGGTGTCATCAACTGTGCTATCAAGCAGCTCCTGCTCAGCAATAACCTGCCCAGTGACACCCAGTTTAGATTCCACCAGGGTCACTCAGCTCCTGACCTCATTACAGCCTTGGTTCAAACATGGACAAAAGAGCTGAATTCCAGAGGGGAGGGGGGAGGGACAGCCCTTGACATCAAGGCTGCATTCGACCGAGTGGGGCATCAAGGAGTCTGGGCAAAACTGGAATCAATGGGTATCAGGACAAAAACATTCTGCTGGTTGGAGTCAAACCTGACACATAGGAAGGTGGTTGTGGTTGTTGGAAGTTAGTTATCTCAGCTCCAAGACATCTCTGCAGGAGTTCCTCATGATAGTGTCCTCAACCATCTTCAGCTGCTTCATCAATTACCTTCCCTCCATCACAAGGTCAGAAGAGGGGATGTTCACTAATAATTGCACAATGTGCAGCACCATTCACAATAACTCAGATACTGAAGCAGTCCATACTCAGATGTAAAAAAATTGGTTAACACCTAGGATTGATCCGGTAAATGGCAAGCAACATTCATGGCACTGAATTTCCAGGCAATGACCATCTTCTCTAAGAGAGAATCTAACCATATACCCTTGACCTTCAATGGAATTACTATCACTCAATCTGTCACTATCAACATCTTGGGTGGGGGGGGAGGGGGAGGGGTTGCCATTGGCCAGAAACTAAACTGGACATACCATATAAACACAGGTGCTACAAGAGCAGGTCAGAGGCTAGAAATACTGTGGCGATTAACTCACCTCCTGACTCCTAAAATCCTGTCCATCATCTCCAAGGCACAAGACAGGAGTGCGATGAAATACTCCCCATTTGCCTGGATGAGCACAGCTCCAACAATACTCATCATCCAGAATTAAGCAACCCACAAACATTCACTCTCTCTACCACTAGCACTCAGTAGCAGCAGTGTGTACTATCTGCAGGATGCACTGCATATATTCACTGAAGGTCCTTGGATAATACTTTCCAAATGCACAAGAGCCACCATTTAGAAGGAAAATGGTAGCAGATACATGGGAACACCATCTCCTGCAAGTTCTCCTCCAAGTCACTCACCATTCTGACTTGGAAATATATCACTAAATGCACAGCAGTGATTCAAGAAGGCAGATCACCAAGATCTTCTCAAATGCAACCGGAGATGGGATATAAATGCTGATCCAACCAGTCATGCCCATGTCCCATGAATGAACAGAAAAGAAATAATAATTGGAGTTCCCAGAATGATGCAAAGCTTTGTGTTGTCTCTCTTGCGCCCCAGGCTTTGACTGGATGCTGAAGAGAGACAGGCAAACAGGTGACTACCACCCTGAGAGCAGCCTCCATCCATAACCTTTGCCTGGTCTGGGAGCAGCAGGTGCCTTGTGTGTGCCCTGAGTCACCTGTATACCTCCATACTGAATGGTTAAGATGAGAAGTGTCAAGATTTGTGAAACCCAAGACTAAGCAGCAGCTACTTTAAGTAGTTGAGCAACAAGATAGGTGTGGTGGGGGTGGGGGCGTGATGATAGAGTGTTGAAAACTCAATTGCTAATCCAACTTCAGAAACAGGAAGGTTTCATGTCTAGAACCACAGGAAACATGATGTTCTGCCTCTCCAGCATGCAATGTGCTTCATCACCATGAGGGGGTGATATTGTGTCACTCTTTAAGCTGCATCCAGTAGGTTTCTCAATATAAAACTAAATTAGACAAACAACAATTAAAAATAAAGCTGGCATCACTCAGCATTTAGGTATGCACCCCATTTTGTTAGACCTTTCATGTCAGTGATCGTTATAACTGTTAGTTTGTTGTTGCTCTAGATTTTACATAAAATTATTCTTGGGACGTGACTGTTCCTGACAATGTCTGTGGTGATTGCCTATCTCTGAGAGGGTGGAGGTGAGTCACCCTCATGAACTGTTGCAGTCATTATGGTTGTCCTCCCATGCATCTGCCACCCCTGTCCTTGTCGTTGTGGGTTTGGAAATGCATCTTGTGGATGTTACACACTGCTGCTACTGAGCAATAAATGGAGGGAATAAATGTTTGTGGATGTGGTGCCAATAAAATGGGCTGCTTTGTTCTGGATGGTGTCAAGCTTCTTGAGTGTTGTTGGAGCTGCATCCCATCCAGGCAAGTCTGGAATATTCCATCACACTCCTGACTTGGGTCCTGTAGATGATGGAGATGTCTTGGGGAGTCAGGAGGTGAGTTACTTACTGCAGTATTCCTAGCCTCTGTTCTACTCTCGTAACCTCTGTGTTCCTGTCGCAAGTCCTGTTCAATTTCTAACTCTCAGGGTATTGATAGTGGGGAATTCAGTGATGGAAGGGGAGGTGGTGAGGTTTTCTCTCTTGTTGGAGATGGTCATTGCTTGACACTTGTGTAGTGTGAAGTTTACTTGGCAGTTGTTTGCCCAAGTCTGAATGTGGTCCAGATCATGCAAACTCAGACTGCTTCAGTATCTGAAGAGTTGGGAATGGTGCTGAACATTGAGCAATCGCCGTCGAACATCTCCATTTCTGACCTTATGATGGCGGGAAGGTCATTGATGAAGATGGCTGTGAATGCAATTGTAACTTGGAAGTTACCCTTGCTCTAGTCTAATGCCCGAAACGTCGATTCTCCTGTTCCCTAGATGCTGCCTGACCTGCTGCGTTTTTCCAGCAACACATTTCCATCTCTAGTCTCTTTCCCCTAGCCCTCAGTCTGCGTCAGTGCTATGCCACATTCTAAAAGCAGTTTCCTGACCTAAAACACTGCCTGCATTCAGAATCGCTGATATTGGCCAAGTGTGGTGATGTCAGAGTCTCTGGAAGGAAGGCTGAGGTGGGAGAGTTGTCCACTTGAATTGGTGAGAGTAACAACCCCTGAAAACAATGATCTGCAATCCTCACTGGGGGCTCTGATTGATTCTTTAAAGTGTTGTTTATTAAAAGTTCTCTAGGTGGCAGCATCTGCCCTGCTTCTGTAACATTGCTCCAAACCTGCGTTAATTCAAATTTATCACCTCACCCCGACCTGACACCTTCTACAGAGACAGTGGTGCGATTTTAAAATTAATTTTTAGTGGTCATCTGACATTCTCATTGCATTAAATACACCTCAAATCAATGCCTCTGCTTCCTTTCCCTTTTCCCAATTTATGGAATGATGTTTTGATGTGGAATTTAAAAATGATTCTTTATTCTTCCGACCTGAAAATGTCTACAATTCCTTCCTTCACCCCCTCCCTGTGTTTCAAAATTGCAGTGAGCTAAAATTAGAAAGGACTGTGGTTTCTGAATGTGTTAGAATTTCTTTGGAGCGCCGAGTTAAGATGGTGTATGTTGGCTATCGTACTATACAACACAATGTGAAAAGACAATGCTTTTCTGCCTAAAGGCATCAATTTTGACATCCTCCTGAAACCAGAACAAGGCATCCACACAGTAATAAACATAATTATAAAGATGATGAATCCCTGTTGGGCCTACAATGCCACTTTTTCTGAGGGACAATTAAAGCAGGTTAGTTGGGCATTAATGTCATGTTAACCTGATGCTCTCAGATCTGTTCTCTCCTGACAGAACAAGCAATCTTTTCAAATGTATTCGACCGGTCCTTCTGTCTCTGCCTGTGGAACTACATTTAAAAGTAAAGTGATGAGGATAAGATGTTTTTAACATGTAATTTAGTAAGAGAATTGCATTGTTGTAGCAGCCATCTTCCCTTTATGCAGAACATGAGTTCATTGACGAGAGTCTTAAAATGGGATCCAATTCTATTGGATCACTCCATTCTCTGGAATGTTTCTGTTCCACTTCACTGTGTTCTACTCCTGTCTCCTCCTCCAGACCCATGTGTTAGTCCACCACCTCCAATCTTACAGCTCTTCAACTCCTTGCCACCACTCCCCATCCTCACCATTGTAAAAAAGCACCAACAGCAAGTTGCATTTACACAGTACACTTTAACTTAGGCAACATATTCCTAGGAAGGTCATTGGGCAAACGTTGGCACTGAATCAAGAGGGAACACAGAACAGGTAATCAAAATCTTAGAGACAAAAAAGTTAGTGAAAAGAGCCCAGAAAAGTTTAGGGAAGGAATTCCACAGCTTGGGACAAAGATGGCTAAAGGACTTGCTGCCTATAGTGAGGTGAATATGTTGGAGGATGTCCAAATGTGATGCAGAGCTCTTGGCCTGTGGCGATGGTCACACATCAGACTTGTCTTTGTAAATAATTTCTTGTGTATAGTTAAGCAGCTGTGGCCAGCTGAGGTCAGAAATAGTACAAGAAAAGGCTTATCTGGAAGAAAAGTAGAAATCTAGCAGACTGACCGAGCTACGAAGAAAAAGCAACAGGACCAACATGGTGCCACTTGGGAATACAAAGTGACTTGTGAGAGATGGAAAAGTTGGCAGCAATTATTTAATAAATGTATTAAAAGGAGCAGAAAAGAAAATACGCCCAATGAGGATGTATAATGGAATGGCAAGCTTGTTGAATGAACACGCGACATTTTGATCTTTCCAATTCTCTGCTCCAGAGACTGTGGATACAAAACTCTTGAGTATGTTCAAAATTAAGATCAATTGATTTCTTGAACACTGTGAGAAGCAAGGGTTTGAGGGCAGGAAAGTGAAGCTGGCGGTGATCTGAAAAGCTAACCAGGCTCAAGGCTTTGCAATATTTATATCTTTATTCTCACAATGAAGGAACAGAGTGTAGTACCAGATGTTAAAGGGAACTGAAAAATAAATCACAAGGAAATGCTGTGTAAACTAAAAACAAGATTTTTTGAAAAATAATGGTGCGGAAAATAAAGGGATTGAAGAGAAATAAATCTCCAGGACCTGATAGTCTCCATCTGAGAGTATTAAAAGAAATAGAGTGGGAAATTGCAGATGCATTAGAAACAACTGAAATACTCTGGAATTGTAAATATCATTCCACAACATTTAAAAAGGAAGGGGTAAACCAGGTAGCTACATACCGATCAGTTTAACATCAATTGTGACACATTACTGGAGTCTATCCTCAGGGATAAGCTGACTGAGCATTTAGACAAGTACTATCTGATCAAAGGGAGAGTCACTATGAATTTCAGATGGGCAGGTCATGTCTGATCGATCTGGCTCAATATTTTCACACAAGTCATTCATGTGATGGGTAGGAGAGTGTTGATGGATGTTAGTTGGAAGGCTTTTGATAAACCTCTGCCGAAGAGATCGTGAGGAAATGAGGGACCATGGAATTGAAGATGAGGTGATACAGTATGATAATTTGTTGATAGGTGCGAGACAAAGAGGGATGTAAAATCTGTTCTCTGAATGGTGAGAGGTGCTAAGTGATGTTATCAAGTTCCTCAGCTTTTCACCACGTATTCACAACCTGGGTAAATGCAAAGAGAATTGTCTATTCATGTTTGTTGATGCTAAGTAGAGGTGGATTGAAGGAGGAAGTTACAAAGGGACTTGGAAAGACCAAGTGAGTGAACAGAGATAGATACATCAGATAGATAAACATTGCCAAAGAAGTCCACATAACAACAGTAAGTATGTTAGAATAAATCAGCTGTTAACTTAATTCTAAAAATGGAGCTTTCTAAAGGAAATTAATACTTCGAATTGTTTAAAAACTCAATAACAGAGGTAGAGACAATTTTTGTCTTTGGAAATGATGCAGCTTTGTAACATATCAGAGCTCGCGGCTAATTTTCTCTTTTGTTCTATATTTTGAAAAGAACACCGAACAGTGCACTAAAATCAGAATTCCCCTTGTTAACAAATACTTAACAAAGAATAGTTAACTAGAAAATACTTTACTTTCAAAAAAACATGGTGTAAAATTCATATGGGAAATTCCTGGTGAATTTTTCAGCTTCTTTAGCAATTTGTTTTGATCTGATCAGTAAAAGAGCTAATTACCCCAAGACTGCACGACTTTGATAGAGTTGATCATAAAATTCAGAGTAGGGAGTAGGCCATTTAGCCCCTTGAGCTTGATGTACCATTTAATTAGATCGTGGCTGATTCAATTATGAGCTCAACTCCATATATTTAGTTTGCCCAGGCTGTGAGGAATGTTAGGCACCTAGCATCTTCAACTAGTCAATAAATGTCTTATGTATAGCCTCTCTAGCACTAGACAAAGCCAAATCATTGTCCAACCTCCTCTCCATATGAACATCTCCTCAAACTCCTCTGACAGCACCTTCCAAACCCACAACCACTTCCATTTAGAATGACAAGGGCAGCAGCTACATGGGAACACCACTCCCTGCAAGTTCCTTCCAAGCCACTCACCATCCTATGATAATACCTTCATGAGGTGCATTTTGCCCTTTGGTTTGAAGAGAGGTTTTGAGCCATAGGTACCGAGCTGTCTCTTTCAAGCTGATAAAGTAAACCACTTGTGTGGCCTTGAGTTTTATTCTTAAAGTTGAAACAATTGAAGCAGCCTGAATGGGTGGAGTCAGGTTCCTGCAGAGCTAGGGTTTTAGTTTAGCTGTCAGTTGTTGCTGGAGTTTTGAAGTTGGTTGTGGAAGCTACCAGAGTTTCTCAGGGTCTACTTTTCTCGGATTGGAGAAACGTTGCATGTGAGACAATCTATTTTACTGACTTTGTCTTTGCCAATGGTGTGTTTGCAGGATGTTACTATATTGAAACAGTCACTGTTTAGTAGTTCAATAATCTATTATTCTATTAAATTTCCACTAGAGAAAGTTATACCAATTCTTCTTTCTTTTGTTTGTATTTTAACTATAATGTAACAATAATGTAAGTTTTGCTTAAAGCCAAGTAGGATGACCAACTAAATTACGTCTGGAATGCTGCACCTTATACTTGCTTCCAAATAAAATAAAAGTTAGGGTCTAAGTTATTTTCTGGGGGTAGTTGAAGGAGGTTTGGTCTGCTCCATACCAATCCTAACATGGAAATATATCACCATTCCTTCAGTGTTGCTGGGTCCAAATCCTGGAATTCCCTCCCTAATGGCATTGAGGGTGAACCCATAGCACATGGACTGCAGAAGTTCAAGAAGGTAATGCACCACTGCCTTCTCAGGAGCAATTATGGATGTGTCTTAAATGCTGGCCCAGCCAGAAATGTCAAGATCCCATGAATGAGTAAAACCCCAACAATAAATAACTTTCTCACAGACAATAATCAGGTACAGGCAGGTCTGGCCTGCTCTTGGTTTGGGAGTTCTTCCTTGATCAATTGTTCCAAAGTGCCAGAAGGTTTAGTTTACAGAAAGGAATGATAGTCAATCAAGGTTAATGAACATGTTCGGTCCTCACTTGTCAGTTTCACAATCTAATGTTTCCAGTAATGCATAATTATCAGTTATAACATCATCCCTCAGGCATGTTGGCAAAATGAACCTTGATTAATTTCTCTCTTTTCCAAAGCCTTATTTAGGTTTTACAATATGACTTACAGCAGGGCGGCATGGTGGCACAGTAGTTAGCACTGCTGCCTCACATCGACAGGGCTACAGGTACGATTCCAGCCTCAGGCAACTGTCTGTGCGGAGTGTGCACATTCTCCCCGTGTCTGCGTGGGTTTCCTCCGGGTGCTCCGATTTCCTCCCACAGTCCAAAGATGTGCAGGTCAGGTGAACTGGCCGTGCTAAATCAGTCAGAGGGAAATGGGTCTGAGTGGGTTACTCTTTGGAGGGTCAGTGTGGACTTGTTGGGCCGAAGGGCCTGTTTCCACATTGTAAGGACTCTAATCTAGTAGAAAAATGAAGGTATAATATAATCAGATGCAAAACTTAACATAGTAAATTGGAATACAGTGTCAAATATAGCTCAGTGAATAGTTGTCTCAGCCCTGATTAACCTGCTCCTGAAAGCTGCTAAGTTCAAGATCTCGACACTGGTGTGAAGAGACTTGACCAGTGCTCCCAGTGTAGTACCTTCCCCATGGTGTCCCACCTGATAGTTATCCCTTCAACAATGTTGTATTGAAACTAGAGCGAACTTCCGCAGCTCCTGAACCATGCTGACAGATCATTTGAGAAAATATGACAGCTTTGGAGAAATGAGATTCTCAACTTGGAGAAAAACACATAGTCTGATTTTCAACCCTTTTTAAGGGTGACTGTGGAATCTCACTCGCTATTAGTAATCATTAACATCTTATTGTTAGCAAATCTCATCTCATTTACACGCAGCTCGCTATTTTCCCAGGTATGGAGAGAAACTGAACAGTGGTAATTCCTGACCTGAAAGTCAAAGCTCTGCCAGGCCTCTGTCTTGGTCAGTGTTCCCCAAAATCCAGGGCACGCTCCATGGGGAGAGACCTCCTGCATCCTTAGCATTGGGCAGCCTCAGCACTTTCACAGAGAACATCTCCGGCTGAGATGGGATGTGGGACAGCACTTCAATACTGCTCACCAAACACTTTCCATTCCAATGCTGCTACCTTGCACCCATCTCCCAAATTGGAACAGGCTCAATCTCAGGACTCCTCTCTTAACATCTACTCACTTTGACCCATCTCTGCCTTGCCCTGCTGCAAGTTGCTGCATCATTCAGAACTTACAGCCTCACTGTGACATTTGTCTTTCCTCATCTTTCATCGCACACTCAGAGGCAGGCAGCTGGTCATGGTCAAGCCAGTGATTGGTCAAGTCAGTGATTGGTCAAGTCAGTGATTGGTCAAGGCAGTGTTGCTGTATGGGACCATGCTCCATCAGTGTCCCACCTACTGCACTTGTCACCAGCTCATGCAGTAAACACACTGCAGCCACTTCAGCCCAATGACCATATCCGAAAGTCTAATGGGATTAATCATTATTCAAACCAGGGGGTGCCACACAGTCAGTCAAGAGTATCGTCCAATATCATTGCAGGAACTTAGACACACCTGGGTCAGGGGTCAATATAATCTGGGTGTGGCCAGTGGTCAGTTTTGCGTAGCGAATCAGAGAGTCTCAGGGATTAGGACTGAAGTGAGGGAGCCGCACAGATATCAGTCAGCAGCCTGGTCACTCATCTGTCAGGGACGTCCTTCCAATTCAGTCAGCAACTGAGCCATGCTCAATCCTGGCTGTTTGTTCCCTGAAAGTCAACAGGGGTGACCACAGGGTAGTGGGGATGTTGGGAAGTTGGTTGTGGGGATTGGAGACAGCATGCTGGGATTGTGCCAAGGGCCACTTGTGAGGAAGTGGAGGTGCTTCAAAGGGCAGTAGCATTAGAAAACAGACACAGAGTGCAGGTAGAACGTTGTCTGTGATCACATATTGCGATATGTGTCCTCAGATCAAAGGCGCTGAGAGTTAGCATTGCAGGAGCCACAGATGGAAAAGAAGACAAATGGTATGTTAATGCTCATAGTGAGAGGACTGGAGTACAGGAGCAGGGATGGCTTACTGCAATTATACAGGGCCTTGATGAGACCGCACCCGGACTATTGCGTGCAATCTTGGTCTCCATGTCTGAAGAAGGATGTTCTGGCTGTGGAGGGAGTGCAAAGAGCATTTACCAGACTGATCCCTGGGATGGCTAGATTGACATGCGGATTGGTTAAGACTATATTTATTAAAGTTTGGAAGAATGAGTAGGGATCTCATAGAAACCTCAAATATTCTAATAGGGTGAAGCAATGTAAATATGGGAAGGATGTCCTTCACACAGAGTGGAGAGCCTGTGGAATTCTCTGCCACAGGGAACTGTTGAGGCCAAAACATAGAAGGCTTTCAAGAAAGAGGTAGATATAATTCTTGGGGCTAAAAGGATCAAAGGGTCTGGGGAGAAAGCAGGAACAGGGAACTGAGTTGGATGATCAGCCGTGATTGTATTGGATGGTGTAGCAGGCCGAATGGCCTACTCCTATTGCTATTTTCTATGTTTCTGTGAAGGCCTTCTGGGTTAACTGCCTGTGTTGTCTAAAAATCCTGGCCACAGCAATTTTGTGCACATCATTCAATATTCCCAGTGAATCCCAGCATTTGCTGTGAAGCACAGAGTGTCACTCGGATGTTATTTATGTGTGCTGTGACTGCTGACTGGTTACGTGACTGAGGAGATTGTTTCTTTCTGCTATTGCCCACACAGGATCATTAGAACCTTAGAAACACTTGAGAGTTTCCACAGGAATTGATGAGGGGTGTGCTGCCCGGACACCCACCTCCAGTGGATGTGGAGCTACCTCCTAAGGCAGAGTTCCCTCATGATGATGCAGAGGTGCAGAAGGTACCCAGTGACTTGTCCTTCATGGAGCCTTGTGCAGATGAGAGGGGGGCAGCGGCTACATACCCTACTTAAAGGGAGTGGTCAGAAGAATAGGTCATGATATCTAGTGCATGTGCCATGCAACACCACCCTCAGCATCAACCTGGGCTCCTCATTACAAAGTGTTGATTGTTCAATTACGGGCGAATGCTGCAGTACCCAAAAATACAGATAGAGGGCAACACTTGATCCTGGGGCTTTGAGCTCTGGATAACTAAAGGTCACTCTGAGGCTACAAGATAGATGGTGAGGATTCATGAGGGCAGCAACATTGCTCTGGGTAAGAATATGAGGATGATTGTCAGATGAAACAGTACCTTCAGTATCTTAGAGCACAGAGGGCACATGGGGTTAGCGTTGTGAGGGAGTAAGAGTGACCGAGGAAAGATGTTACATTCTGTACTGAGAGTCTTTTATACTTTCACTCACAGATTATGGGTGTCGCTGGCTGACCCAGCATTAATTGCCTGGCCCTCATAAAGGTGAGCTGCCGAGTGGTAAACCATGAGACTTGGTGAGAGGTGGTGGCAGTGGCAGAGGCAGATATAGAGGGAGTGAGAGGTAACAGAGAGAAGATGGTGGCAGTTACCATGGGGGAGGGGAGGAGGTCGTTGATCTTCGTCCTGCGTTGCTGCGTGTTCCTCCAGAATGTGACACTGACCAGGTGGCAGCCCCTGACCAGCTTGGCAGGTTCTGGTGTCGTGGTCTCCTCTGGTGGTCCTGAAGGAAGAGACAACCCTCCTCTGCAGCTGCTCCCCTCCCCACCCACTCCACCAGGAGCACCAAGTCCCTACTGGAAGAAGTGGCCACCAACTATCCTTTGCCAGGCACGCCCTTAGAAACGGTGCAGCAATACACTGTGGAGGGCAGTTCCTAGTGTCAGCGTTTGACCTGGGACTTTAGATATGGCAGGATGCCAACAGTGACAATCTTAGAATGGCTCAGTTGTGACAAATACTTCTGCTGTTGGTGGGCACAATGTTGTCAAACGCAGCACTGTGAAGGCATTGTTCCTATGTAATGAGGTGAGCAGCAGAGCAATCTCATGAAACCCTCCATGAAACTTCCCGGATATGATAATTACCCAATTGTTGGTAAAAATTAATCCATATTATCTGGTTATTCTCACGTTTGACCAGACCTGCTGTGCACTGTGCACTGCAGCAATGACAGCACCTCATTAACTGCTTCATGGCTTTTCAAGCATTCTGATAGGTGCTGTAGATATGGAAATCCCTCCTTTAGTTAGAATAGGAACCTCATTTGCAATTGGTAAACAGAATTAACTGGCAGCCTGTGCTGTGAGAGAACGAGGACCATACGATACCTTTCACATCCAACTTCAGCAATGTCCACTCAACCCCCAGTGATACATCAGTTAGTCCAATCTCAGCAGTCAGTAAATACCTCCATCTCTGGACAGTGCAACACCTCACATGTGTAGAAGTTTGTTTTTAAAAGGGAATAGTTTTAAAGCATGATGTTTATCCTGAGAAAAGTCACGAATCTAAGATTGCTGTACATTTAAAATTTAAATCTGTTATTTATTCTCAAGGTGTTGGTGATGAATGCACTGTGCAAGAACATGCTAATTAACTGCAGTGAAGGCCAATGCTATTAATTAACACTTAATAGACTTGGGCACACAGCATGTTTCACTGCACATTTAAAAGAGATAAACCAGAAATAGAAGATTATACCATTAACAACGTCATGCGAGCTTTTAAATTAAGAAATGCAGGTCAAGGTTGACAGAGCAGGACAGCTCCAAGGTCAATATGAGATAGGATAAACTGAAGAACTTTCTCCTGAATTATTCTCGAGTGTCTCATTGAGGTAGCAGAACATTGGAGAGGTCACCAACATTGTCAGCTGCAGCGAGGATTAGTGATTGGCTTCAGCAGCAGGGGAAGGGTAGGAATTGACAAAGTGTTAAACATTCTCACAAACTCAAATCAATCATCAAACCAGCATTTCATTCTCCTGTTAACTTGCTGACCACTTCAATAGATTTCACATTATCTTAACCGTAAATCCACTTGGACACCTGAAGACTTAACTTTCTGATGTGAATTGGTTGGAGTTCTTGTGTTGAGCTCATTATTATTCATTCATGGGACATGGATAGTCAGCACTTACCGTCCATCCCTGGTTGCCCTCAAGAAAATGGTGGTGAGCTGCATTTTTGAACTGCTGCAGTCCATGTGCTGTAGGTTGGCAATGCTATTAGGGAGGGAATTCTAAGATTTTGACCTAGCAACACTGAAGGAATGATGATCTATTTCCAAGACAGGATGATGAGTTGTTTGGAGGGGTATTTGCAGGAAATGGTGTTTCCATGTATCTGTATCTGCCCTTGTCCTTCGAGATGGAAGTGGTCATGGGGTTGGAAGGTGCTGCCTTAGGAGCCTTGGGTCTGTGGGATTGGGTGTTTAAGTTTTATCAAACTGAGCCCAAGTGGTTTCTGAGAGGTGTAGGGAAAGCGGGAGGATAACAGGCCGGCAAAGAGCATGTTGCAGCTATGAAGATATTTTAACTTTTCCATGTTTACCCATTCATTTGATGAGGCTAAGCCAATCAGCTATCACTGAGGCAATTCCAATCCCCTTAAAACCTGATGAACAAACTAGCACTACTGAGCTCCCTCACTTATTACCAGGATTAATTTGCAAGCAAAAGGGAGGAAATTGAAAACACAATCATAGAGTTTGACTCAATGAGATAACACTGAACCACCCAAAAATTAAACCCACCAAGAGACCAAGAGAGCTTTGGGAATGATGAGGTTTCTACAAAGCTGAAGCTAAATGCCAGTTGGGATCAATATGTCTTTGTGATCTCAGGCAGGTTTTCTAAGCCACCAATACAAGCCAACGCCCGCTTTTAAACCCAAACTTATCCATTTATTTATTGACTGAAATTGCAAGTAAGCTTAGTGCTGAAAGGAAATTAAATCTTACACTTTTCTTTGGTTTGTGTTCAGCAGTGAAAAGGTCAGCTGTTTTGAAGTTTCAAAATTCTCACCCAATCCACTCCCTCCTTCTAAACCTCCATTCATCGTTATTTACCCTCTCACTCCTCTCCTTCTGGTTCCCCACATCCCCCATTTTTCTCTCTCCTGTATACACCGTGAATTGTTCTGTTTATTTTATTGAATACATTCGACTCACTGTGTCTCTGAACATTCCTTTTTTGTCTTTTCAACTCAATTTCCCAGCGTCACTTTCCTTACATCCTCACAGTCAACTGAGATGACTGACCTTCAACAACCACGACCATCTTCCTATGTGCCAGGTATGACTCAAACCAGCCGAGGATTTGCCCCTGATGATCACTGATTTCAGTTTTGCTTGGGCTCCTTGATACCACACTCGGTCAAATGCAGCCTTGATGTCAAGGGCTGTCACTCTCACTTCACCTCTGGAAATCAGCCCTTTTGTCCAAGGCTGTAATGAGGTCAGGAGCTGAGTGGCCCTGGCAGAACCCAAACTGGGCGTCACTGTGCAAGTTATTGCTGAGTAGGTGCTGCTTGATAGCACTACTGATGATGCCTTCCATCACTTTACTCATGATTGAGGGAAGACTAATGGGGCGGTAACTAGTAGGGTTGAATTTGTACTGCGTTTTGTGTCCAGGACATACCTGAACAATTTTCCACATTGTTGGGTGGACTAGGAGAATGGCATTCTCTGGAGCACAAGTCTTCAGTACTATTGCTGGAATGTTGTCAGGCTCCATAGCCTTTGCAGTATCCAGCGTCTCCAACTGTTTCTTGATAACACGTAGAGTGAATTAAATTGGTTGAAGACTGGTGCCTTTAATGCTGGGGATCACTGGAAGAGGCCAGGATGGATCATTTACTCAGCACTTCTGTCTGAGGATTGCTGTGAAAGTTTCAGTCTTATCTTTTGCACCGATGTACCAGGCTGTTCCACCATTGTGGATGGGGATATTTGTGGAGCTTCCTTCTCGGTGAGTTGTTTAATTGTCCACCACCATTCACAACTGGGTGTAGCAGAACTGCAGAGCTTAGGTCTGATCAATTGGTTGCAGGATTGCTTAGCTCTGTCTGTCACTTGCTGCTAATACTGTTTGGCAAGTAGTGCTGTTTGGTCGCTTCACCAGGTTGACACCTCACCAGGTGCTGCTCCTGGCATGCCCTCCTGCACTCTCCATTGAACCCGTGTTGATCCCCTGGCTTGATGGTAATGGTTAAGTGGGGGATATGACGGGCCATGAGGTTACAGCTTGTGCTGGAGTAAATTCTGTTGCTGTCGGTGGCCCATGGATGCCCAGTCTTGAGTTGCTAGATCTGTTCGAAGTCCGTCCCAGTTAGCATGGTGATAGTGCCACACAACACAATGGAGGGTATTCTCAATGTGAAGGCGGGACTTTGTCTCGCCTGTGCAGTGGTTACTCTTCCCAATACTGTCATTGACATTCACATCTGCAGCTGGCAGATTGGTAAGGTTGAGGTCAGGTATGTTTTGCCCTCACCATCTGCTGCACGTAGTAGCTAAGTTATGTCCTTTAGGAGCCGGCCAGCTTGATCAGTAATGCTGCTGCCAAGCTATTCTTGGTGATAGACATTGACATCCAACCCAGTGTCCATTCTCACCCTCAGAGCTTCCTCCGAGATTTAACAGCTGAGGGGGAAGGGGGAAGTACATGGTAATGGGGAGGAAATTTCCTTCCCTATGTTTGACCTGATGAGAATTCATGGGTCCAGAGTCAATGTGGAGGCTTCCCAGGGTAACCCCCTCCCAACTATATCCCACTGTGCTGCTTCCTCTGCTGGGTCTGTCCTACCGGTGGGACAGGACATATCCAGGGATGGTGATGGTGGTGTCTGGGGCATCGTCTGTAAGGTATGATTCCGTGAGTATGACAATGTCAGGCCGTTGCTTGACTGATGTATGAGACAGCTCTCCCAACTTTGCCACTAGCCCCCAAATGCTAGTGAGGACGACTTTGCAGGTTGACAGGGCTGTGTTTTTTAGTGTTAGATACTATGTGGTTTGCTAGCCAAACCAGGGTAAGGACAGCAGATTTCCTTCCTGAAAGGAGAATTAGTAAATCAGGTGTTTTCTTTTCACTGACAATTTACAAAAGTTACCCAGTCATCATCAGATTAATCATTTCAGGAATTTCTTTGCTGGGGTGAGGGTGAAATGCAGGCAGATATCTGGAACTCTTGCCCAAGATACTATTGAGGCTGGAGGGCCCACTGAATCTTTAAAAACTAAGATTGGTTGATTTTGATGTTTGCTGGATATTGACTTGAAATGTTATAGAATCAAGGTGTGTGGATGGAATTAAGAAACAAGTCAGTCATGAAATATTATAGAATCAGTTAGTCATGATCTAACTGAATTGCAGAACAGCCATAAGGGACTGAATAGCCTCATGCTTTTATCCTATTATCCCAGGCTTGAGCTGCATAATCAGCCTCAACCTTTCACTTAGGATTTTGTGTTTTCTAAAAAAAAAATGCTCCTCCGATAACAAAATTTAATGCTTTTATTGGGACTTGAAAAACCTGGAATGATAACTAAGAAAAAATCTAAAGGTTCAGAATTTCACAAAATGTCAGTGTCAGTGCAGATAATCTTGGGCATTATAATGAAAGATTTTTGTGGAGTTTTTCAGATGAGGATGTGTATTAGTATTGTTGAGTGAGAAGAGAAATTATTGATGAAATTGATATTGGATTAATCTAAAACATGCAGTAAACAGGTTCTGAGTGCGAGGACAGAAATTCTCATTTCGGAAATCAGTCACAAAAAATGTTTATGATATTGGAAAATAGTTTTTTCTGGCCTTGATTAATGCTTGTTGCTTTTTAACCATCCCATGGTCTCTGTTCAGGATGTAGCCAATTAATTACAGAGGCAGAATTTGCTATTGGGTGTCAATGTTCTGATTGACCAATTGCCTGATCATTGTTGTAATACAATCCAATCAAATCTTGCAGTCCAAGTATTTGATTTTATTTGTTGGTTAGCAATTTTTTTTTCGGAGTTTAAGCTAAAAGAATGGCTTGACTGAGCAAAATATAATGGAGTATAATTAAGTTTATTCCAATATTGGACAAACTCTGTAACACAATAACTGCCTTTGTCATTTTTTGAGAAAGGTTCTTAATGCTTAACAAGAAAATAGCAAATGCATTGATTTTGAGATATTTTTAAATGTTTTTCACCAAAATGGAAAGAAATATGCTGATCCACATAACGTTCAGTTGGAAGCATTTAACAAATACTCAGAGACTGAAGTGACAGCCATAGCTCCGTCCTTTCAAAGTCCTCACTCATCCTTACATAGAGCTTTTTGGTCCAATAACACAGGTAGTTCATCTCTAATGTGATGGTTGCGCTCTTGTGTGATCCCACGCTATATAAGAATCGTGCAATAAAAATAGCACTTAAAGTGTCAGTGATGTAGTCGCATTATACCCAACACACGTTTTAAAAGTTCGCATTTTAGAAACAGCATCCCCCATTCGCCAATCACATTACAGCCATTTCGTGTTGACAAAATGTGTGTTATAGGAGAACAACCTATATATACTTTTCATTCGTTCATGGGACGTGGGTGTCGCTGGCTGGGCCAGCATTTATTGCCCACTCCTAGTTGTCCATGAGAAGTTGGTGGTGAGCTGCCTTCTTGAATCACAGCAGTTCATTTGGTGTAGGGACACCCACAATGCTTTTAGGGAGGGAATTCCAGGATTATGATCCAGCAACAGTGAAGGAAAGGTGATGTGTTTCCAAGTCTGGATGGTGAGTGGCTTTGAAGAGATCTTGCCATGTGGTGTTCCCATATATCTACTGCCGTTGTCCTTTGAGATGGCAGTGCTCATCCGTTTGGAAGGTGCTGTGTAAGGAAACTTGGTGAACCTCTGTAGAGCATCTTGTAGGTAGTACACACTGCTGCTTTATTCTACACAGTGTCACATCACATCACATTACTGGTGTCACATCAACTAAAGGTGAACTTAAGACCAGGAAATGTCACTCAGGAAACACAAGAGAGAAGTTCTTCACAAACACGGCACAGAGGCACAATGGTTAGCACTGCCGCCTCACAGCGCCAGCGACCTGGGTTCAACTCCTGCCTCGGGCAATTGTCTGTGTGGAGTTTGCACATTCTCCCCGTGTCTGCATGGGTTTCCTTCAGGTGCTGCGGTTTCCTCTCACAGTCCAAAGATGTGCAGGTTAGGTGAATTGGCCATGCTAAATTGCCCATAGTGTTAGGTGAAGGGGTAAATGTAGGGGAATGGGTCTGGGTGGGTTGCTCTTTGAAAGGTCAGTGTGGACTTGTTGGGCTGAATGGCCTGCTTCCACACTGTAAATAATCTAATTCTAATCATATAGTCAGTGAGTTCGCATTGTAGCAAATACTTGGGCAACATGGTGGCTCAGTGGTTAGTACTGTAGCCTCACAGCTCCAGGAACCCAGGTTCAATTCCAGCCTTGGGTGACTGTCTGTGTGAATTTGCACATTCTCCCTGTGTCTGTGTGGGCTTCCTCTGGGTGGTCTGGTTTCCTCCCACAATCCGAAGATGTGCAGGTAGGTGCATTAGTCAGGGATAATGGTAGAGTAATGGGGATCAGGTTTGGGTGGGATACTCTTCAGAGGGTCGGTGTGGACTTATTGGGCCAAAGGGCCTGTTTCCACACTGTAGGGATTCTATACAGTTGTGTTGATGTTCATTTGAATGAACTTCCTTTTTAGTGTGAGATGTTTTTCTAGGGAGTATTTAGAGAGATTTTTCCCCTGAGACCTTAAGTGAGTTCAGGATAGACATAAACAGACACATTTTCTAACATCTACAGAAGGTGCTGTAAAAGATAATCATTCCCAAAGAGTTACTTTTGAAGTTACATTAAGCTCCACCTAATATGACACTGCCATACAGAATCACAGACACTGTCAGACTTGCTGAGTTTTGCCACTACTTTCTGTTTCCATTTCAGATTTCCAGAATCCACACTTCTTTGTTTTATATCAGAATGAGGCCCTGATGGAGACAGGTATGTCATCTCTGGCTCCTGATAATTACGATTCCCTAGTCAATATAACTTATAACTATTACTATGATGCAATTTAAAACAAATCCTGATGTGTAAGATGTGTGCCTCTCCTTGTTAAAACTTACTACTGGCCTGTTGTTGACCACTGCTAATTAGATAGGCTCCTGGACTCAGCATAGACAGGAGGATTTTCCCTAACCACAACGCACTACTAGTTGGAAGCACATGGCATGGAGTTCAGTGGTTGTGATCATTGCTGAACCATCTCAAGGTCAGTGAAACAAAAATCCATTTGATGCCAGAGAAAAGAAAATTAGAAGAAAGGTGAGTTTACCTTTACCTTTGCTTTAAGAGCTGAAAATGTGTTGCTGGAAAAGCGCAGCAGGTCAGGCAGCATCCAGGGAACAGGAGAATCGACGTTTCGGGCATAAGCCCTT